>NW_027281268.1:0-46932 GCF_046629955.1 Centroberyx affinis
GTGGGAGAGCGAGGCCGAGAAGGAGAAGGAGGAGAAGGAGGAGGGCAGGGGGGCGGGGCCAGAGGAGGAGGAGCCGGCCGGGAGCCAGATCGACACCTCCAAGACCTACATGTGGTAGCTGGAGGGAAGGGGGGGGGGGGGTTGGATATCAGAGAGGACATTTTAATTAATGATGACTGACAGACAAATAAAACACGTACATGATATTTGGGGAAAAATAGAGAGAGGACATTTAAACTAAAAAGTAACTAAACTCCAAACCCAAATCTGTGTAAAGCCTGACATCGAATGGTAAACAGCATGCTACTGAAATGACCACCTGTTGTACTCTATAGAAGGTGACATCATCACCTGGCACCAAAGATCAGCCAATAGCAGATGGACAGTTCAGTAGCATGCTGTTTACCATTAGGTCAGGCTTTACACAGATTTGGTTTGGAGTTTAGTTCGAAGATGTACATGAGGGAGTTGAGGAGGGATGAAGATTTCTGTAATCTTTCAGAAAAGAGACACAGGACTTGGTAATTAGTGGAAAGGCAGGAAGAGAAGATTGGAGTGATGGATGGATAAAAGTTCCCAGTAGGAACATGTGGCAGTTGGGAAAGAAAGAGAGAAGACGTTGACAGAAAGATGGATGCAGAGCCGTCTATCTGACAGAGCTGAGTTCAGTCTGCGGAGATTCTTCCATTTTCCATCTTAACCAGGTTTTTCAGAATAAGAGTCTGATCTGACCGGATTCTTCTGATCCAGTTATGACGTTAACATGCGTCGACCCAAAACCAGTTACTGACTAACTGGGTTAAGAAGGGAATTCTCTGTACATGGAAACATAGCTGTTGTCACAACTTGTCTACATAGAAGGCTCTGGACAGACACACACACACACACACACACACACACACACACACACACAGTGGAGAGATCTGTAGGACAGACAGACAGAACGAAAGATTACTAGAAGCAACGAATATAACGAAAATAAGAGAAGTAATCCAGAAGAGGCTGACTGGTTGACGGGTTCGTTTTCACTCAAATCCTGGTTCTCAAACTGTGGGGCGGGACCTGAAACTGGACCTGGGCTTATCTCTGAAGGACTGGTTGGACATTTCCTCTGAAGGACTTCCTGCCTCCAGCTGAAGAGACGATGTTGAACTGTGAACCTGTAAGTCAGAACTACTCCGGTTCACTGTCACCGGTCCAGATGTCACATTGTATATGAAAAGATATTTTATACACTGCAGATATAATCTCTTTTCTCTCTGTATTTCTATCTTTTCTCCCTTCCTTTCTCCCTCTCTCAGCTCTTACTCTTTCGCTCTTTACCTCTCTATCATCTCTCTCTCTCTCTCTCTCTCTCTCTGTCAAGCACACTTACAGTAGTCGTACTGTTAAATGATCGAATTATTGTAACTCAGTTCAGCTCAATATGAACCGCACTGACACTCAGCACAGCCAGCCGTGTGAAATATTACACTTTAAATATTTAATGTCATAACTTCAGTTTACTTCATCAGCTCAGCATCAGTGCATTGTAATCAATATATTCCGCCCTGATTATATCGGTTATGTATTTCTCCTGCATCGGTCCTGCATTAGGACTGTGTACGGTGGTTGTCATGGTAACGGTCCTCCTCCATGTATTCGTCCTGCATCCATCCTGCTTTATCCAACAGTACTTTCATCCAAACAATCTGACTGATCAAAAAGTGTTTCAACCGCGCTGAAAATACCCAGAATGCTCGGCTAGCAGGCTTTTATTGATCACTATGTCAGCTCTTGTAGTAACCAGGAAGCTTTATTGATAGAGTATGAATCTAGGAGCAATATGTCTTAGGTTTTGCAAAAATACCTAAAAACAAGGACAAGAAAAATGGTGAAAAATAAAACAAAACTATAATTACATCATGATCCTGAATTAGTAAGTAAGTCTTTATTTATGTAGCACTTTTCAGAACCAGCAGATAGTAATAGTTTCAGCTGTTAATGAAGTCACACTACATCCATAATATCTTATAATGCATGTTGTAATGCATTGTAATGCATCTGATTTTATTCTGCTTAATATTATGCTTTAAAGGTGCTTATTGTCTCTGTGGAGTGAAAACTTCATGACTCTAATTTTGGTGATTTTCATGTTTTATCTTCAGCTGAAAGATTCCCTGATTCTGTGAGATAAAAACTCTGTGTGAAATAGCATTGTAGCTTTGTTAGCTTCCTTATTCAAACCAGCCAGTACCACTAACCTTAAACCAGCTGTTAGCCTGCAGCGAGCGGCTAACAGCTGGACTGAAAAACTAGTTGATGGCACAACTTGAAACCAAATGATGGAACTTTTTAAAAGATAGTAGGGAACTGAAGTCCTTGGATGACATCCTGTATACTGTTTCAGAAATGAAGTCAGTGTTTTCTGTCAGTGGCTGTAGTGTTGCTGCTGTCTGAATCAGAGGAAACTGCTGAATGTAGGTCTGCCTCTCTGAGCGTTTAATCATTCAGTCTCTTATTTGTTCATTAGACACATGGAACCGGTGTAGAGTGAGACCCAGTTTCTATCCTCAAGAGGAACTGTTCCAAAAAAATCATGTTTTTTTCTCAAACTGGCAGAAGATACAAGCAATGCTCTGTTAGCTAGCTGGTTGAAACAGTAGAGTTTTGTAGTAGTTTACTAGTTTGGTTTCACTGTATAACATTCAGGACGTTTATTTCTGTGCACTGATGCAGGACGGATTCAGGAGAAATACATGAACTAGAACCTTCTGCATCGGCTCTGTCTCAAACCAGAGGAAGCTTCCTGTTTAGGAAGCATTACTAGGTAGGAAGTCAACATTGGTTCCTCAGGCAGAGCAGGAAATCCCACAATACCTTGCAACACCAGCAAAGAACAAAACATCCCCAACATCTTCTAAAATTAATGAAGAATTAAAAAACTAAAATTAACAAGTCCTGCTTGGACAAAAAGGTTTCCCAAACAAGCACATGACTGTAAAAAATAAAATGCATCTAACATTTTCAATTAATTTTGATGTTAAACTTATCACCAGTGAATCATGTGACTTGTTGAAATGAGCGTTAGCGTCCTGCGTAGTTTAGCTAGCTAGCGATAACGTCTCTGCCTCAGTTTGATGGAGGAGAAATGAACTGAGAGAAAAACCACAGGAGGAGTTTGATCAGACCGGCTGTTGGAGGAGTGGAACATTAGTGCAGTCACATGACGAAGGCTGTCTGTCTCAAACTTGGAGGTTCAGACAAGGAGCTGCTTAGGAAGCTTCCTAGGTAGGGAGTAAGGAAGGAGGAAGCATCCTTCCCAGTGAGACAGAGCCGATGACTTCCACTTCTGTACTTCTGTTTCTGTTCATGTTGTCTGATGGAGAGACAGCTGAGCTGAAGCTCCTGCAGGCTGTTAATACTGTACAAGATGTAAAACATTATGAAGATTATACTCTCACTTCCTGCACAAAGATGGAGTCACAGAGAAGTCCAACTTTATCGACACCAACTGCACGACACTAACAGTGCTCACCGTGTGTTTCTGTTTGTTCACGAATGCAACATTATAATCTGTCACTCTTATTATCTTTTCTGAAAACATAAAGGTAGAAATACTGATTTATTTTGTTAGAGACTCAGTTCTTAGTAGTTGATGAGGCCAGTGACTCTGCATGCCTTTGCACTTCTGGACTGTTTTTAAAACCCGTCTGTCCAACAACCTGCGAGCCGCTGGAGGAAGTGTTGACCTGAACCCCAGAGAGGAGGAGCAGCTTTCTGATGCAAAACAGAAAGTGAGTTTTAAAGCCACAAATCTCAACAGCTGCCCAAGTAATCATTGAGTCTCTGGTTTTGATCAACATCCCTATCAACCCACAGATATATTCTGGTCTGTCTGTGCTGTGGAGCAGGAAAAACCTGAATTACTGCTCCTTTAATAATCTGTCGCCTCCGGCTCCAACGGCTGCTGGAGAAATTTAAACCCAGCAGGACAGAAACAGGCGGCAACATTGTGAGCTGTTGCCATTCAAACCAGTCAGAGTTCGCTAGGCGCTGTGGGCGGGGCTGTGGGCGGGGCTGTGGGCGGGGCTGTGGGCAGAGCTGTGGGCGGGGCTGTGGGCGGGGCTGTGGGCAGAGCTGTGGGCGGGGCTGTGGGCGGGGCTGTGGGCAGAGCTGTGGGCGGGGCTGTGGGCGGGGCTGTGGGCGGAGCTGTGGGCGGGGCTGTGGGCGGGGCTGTGGGCAGAGCTGTGGGCGGGGCTGTGGGCGGGGCCTGGCACTGCTCACTTGTTTACTGTTGTAAGAACAACAAGGAATTTGCTACAGTTAGCTAGCTAACTAAACAAAACTGGCGTGAAACCGTACAGCCTGTTCTGTGAAGCTCTTGCCTTGGTTACTGTCTGCTGTGGACAGTTAATCTTATTCCCTGATAGTTTGATCACTGCAAAAACAACACAACAACTTGGAATTTACTCAGTGAAGTAGCTAGCATTGCAGCTAAGCTAACGATAGAAACTTGTTCTTGTTCAGAAAAACAAACCAGAAGTGCCGTTCCTGCGGGATTGCGGAAGAATCCTGTTTCAAACTCAGAGCCAATCAGAGCGGCCTTTGGCTCAGCCAGTTCTCCTTATCCCAGCCGTTAGAACGAGGATTTCTCCAGACGTTGGTCGTTTGAGTCGAAGGCGGGGCTACATGACATCGCCCCTTTAACCGGCGGCAGTTTGACCTTCCAGAAACAGTCTTTGTCCCAAAACACCAAACTTCTACCTGACTTCATTTTACTGTTTGGGAAAGTGAAGACAGACGGACTGAAAAATTATTGAAATATTTCCTATGGCAGATGATAACTGAATAATAAGTGAATTGATTCAACGGTGCCAATTGAAAAGTAACGGAAATCCTCCCAGGTGTATTTGAAAAGTTTTTGACCCGCGGCTGCAGGTTGTTGTTCAGATTTCCAGCCAAAAATTCCCTCAGTCTGTCAACCAAAACACAGGAAGAAACTCCCACAGGAGGTTCTGGGCATTTTAAAGCAGATATGAATATAAATATATATATTTTACTGTTATAAAAACTTTCTTTGCTTTTCTTGTACAGCCTACTGATGAATGAAAATGTAATTTCTGTGTTGCTTTCTCACTTTATTTTCTGGTGAATACAATAATGGAAGCTGTCAATCAAAACCACTGAGCCAAGGAACTTCCTGGATGCAGCAGAGAGCCGTCCGTCCTGAGACCTGATAGGCCCAAAACCAGGACTGCACTCTGCTGACTTTGAGTTTATTTTATTCCCAGAATTCACTGCAGTAGAGATGAAAAATCTGACATTTACAGGACAGAACAAACTACAGAGAAACAGATAGAAAACAGATTGGATTGGATTGATGTGAATGTTTGGGCTTATCGGGTGTCGGGCCGGCCGCTCTGCTACATACACACTAACTGACTGTCTGGATGTGAATATCACTGCTGTTGTGGTAAAAAACAAACAAAACACAGAACTGTAATATTGGTATTTTTATTCTTGTTGTTTTATCCAAATTAAAACTTCTGGGAGAGTTTGATGAAAATCCCTCTGTCGCATTTCAGATCAGAAGCGTTTTGTTCTTCATTGTTTTGGGTTTAAAGGTTAAAGGTTAAAGGTTTTAGTTCTGGACTGGTGATGACTGACCGGCCTGTCACAGGAAGCTCACAGGTTTGATCTGCTGAAGTGTCTTTGAGCAAAACACTGAACCCCAAACCTCTTAAAGTCCAGACAGCAGGTTTCTACGGAAGCCAGTTGAGGACATACATAGTATTTATAGCCTACATTTTATTGCCGCCTTTTATTTACTGTGATACAAATTAATTTTCTTTGTTATCTCAAGGTAACACATTTTCTTTTCCAAAGATAATGAGAAAATTATCTTGATCTGTATTAGCATTAAGGTACGGAGCCCGGGAGTGGCCATCGGGAGAAAAATTATTTATGTCGTGGCCACGATTTACTGTAATGTGCGCACGATATGCAATTCGAGCTCTCGTTTTCTCTTTTTCATGCACACGAGATACAATTCGTTCCCTCGATCTGGTTAAAATGAGCCCTCGTTCTGGTTTATTTGTGCTCACAAGGTACAATTCGTTCCCTCAATTTCCTCTTTACGTGCGCACAAATTGCCAAAACGTGCCTCTAAACAGTGACATGGTGCTCTGGATATATAATCCATGTGCTCTTCACAGCTTATAAAGAGTCAGTCACATATTGGTGATCATGTTTAAATGTGGCCTGTCCTGGGTGTGTTGCAGCACCTGATTGTGTTTACATGGCCTGAAGGTTAAGTGGATAAATATGATGCAATATTTGGGGGATTTGCCTATTCAGTGTAAACAGACAATGGATATTAACATACCAAATCCTTACTAGGCCTATCTGCAATACCTAAAAGGTTCCTTTTAAATTGCATTTTTTCCTAAACTGCACAGTTTAACGAAATCGAGGGAACAAATTGTATCTCGTGCGCATGAATGAACTAAAACGTGACGCACGGTGCAGTAAATCATGGACTCAATATAACTTTTTTTCTCTCCCAATGGCCACTACCGGGCTCCGTATTAAGGCACAATGCTGTTTCAGGTCGTAATTAAAGAGAACTGTTTGGTGATCAATAACCTGCTGATCCTCTGACATCACACGCAGAATGATCATGTTTCCTGAAATGATTTTAAAAGAAAATGATCTCATTATCTCAAGAAAGATATTTTGTTATCCTGAGATCTGGAGATGATTTTCTCATTATGTCAAGAAAACAAAATGTTGGAAATGACGAGAGAAAGTTGAAATGAAAATGAAAAAGGTGATGAAATAACTCGATATCTCAAAACAAAGAAACTTAACTGGGTGAGTTAATCTTAGTCTTTCAAATGCATTTCCCTTGTTCTTTTATATATTTTTTATTTTTTCAATTTGTTTGTCTTCTATTGATTTAAAGCACTTTGAGCTGCATGGTGTCTATACAAATAAAGGTTATTATTATTATTATTATTATTAATAACTCATCACAGGAAAATGGCGTGAATAAAAAGTATGAATATATGTCCTTAATGGGCTTCCGTAGCTTTTAACCAGTGATCAGTCAGACCTGCAGAACAGAGTGAGTGTGTGTGAACAGAGTGTGTGTGTGTGTGTGTGTGTGTGTGTGTGTGTGTGTGAACAGGTCGGTGTGTGTGAACAGAGTGTGTGTGTGTGTGTGTGTGAACAGGTCGGTGAACAGGTTGGTGTGGACCAGTGGACGGACAGCGCCACACAGTGGAGATCAGCTGAACTGCAGAGCGATGACATCATGCTGTTTCACATCACATGAAACTTGATTAAACTTGACAGTGATGCAGAGTATTTTGTATAAACTGTATTGATCTATTTGAACTCCGCTATTGCTATTTTTATTATTGTTATTCTTACTAAACACCAAGCACCAACTGTAACTACAGATATGTGGACTGTGTGTGTGTGTGTGTGTGTATGCGTGTGTGTGTGTGTGTGTGTGTGTGTGTGTGTGTGTGTGTGTGTTAGTGGGAGGGGGAGGCTGCTATGTTACATCTGACTTGTGTTTTTTTTTCAGGGTATTTTATTTTGTTTTTTCAAAAAGTATACGAAACATACAGCCACACAATGACAATACAAAAACATTCACAGTACATTACAGACATCTCAAAAATAATTTAGCAGACAAATGAGAGATAGGTAGCCTTAACCACAGTAGAATGTTCTTTTACAACACTAGTGTTGGTCTCTCTGTTCTCACCACACTATAGTGTGGTATAGAAAAGATGTATCTTATTCCTTAGTGAGTAGGTTATCTTTTCCAAAGGTTTGCAGCTGTTCACTTCTGAGAGCCACAATCCAACTGGCAATGGGAGTTCTGATCTGAGTTCTGATCTGACATTTTTTGGCAATGGCCAGTAAAATCTCTGCAAGCTTGATGGAATAACTATGTGTAAGATTAGAATTTGAGAGGTTGCCCAAAAGGCATATCTCAGGGTCCATTGGAAAAGTAACTCCATGAATTGTGGATAAAGCATCACAGACCCACAGTGGAATGAAGGAAAGTGCGCTCTACTTGACCACATCTAAAACAAGGGGGTGAGAGGTTGGGATTAAACCCATGTAGCTTGGAGGGGGTGAGATAAATCTGTAGCAAAAAATTAAACTGAATCAATCTATATCTTGAATTTAGTGTACATGTAACACCATTGCTACATAGGTTCTCCCACAGTTCTCAGGTTAGGTAGATTTGGGTACAGCTCAATCTCTGTACCTAAATCCCTCTCCCACCTAAGTCTAGATCTTTCCGGTTCACGGATTGACAGAAAAGGTAACAGTGCATCATAAACCTTAGAGATGGTTCTAACCATTGGTTGGCCGTCATGAAAAAGGACTTCAATGGGTGACATCTTGGGTAGCTTCCACTGTCCTTGAAGATTAACCCTTATAAAATTTCTTAACTGTAGGTATTTAAAAAGAGGTAGTTGATATTTCTGCTTTAATTGCTGGAAGGACATAAAAATTCCATCCATATAACAATGCTCCATGCGAGTGATACCCTTTTCAGGCCAAGACTCAAAGTTTCTATTCTGGTACAAGATAGGAATAAGCCTATTTCCCCACAAGGGAGTCTTGGGGGACAGAAAACCATCTCACCCAAACATCTTATGTATTTTGAACCAAATTTGGATTGAGTGAACTATGAAAGGGTTATAGGTAATAGTTCTGATTGACTTTACATCCACATTACATTTGTATAAGATATCAAACGGAATGATCTCATTCATTTCTAATCTGTCAATGTTCAACCATGAGGTTGGGGGGTCCCCATCAAATAGTTGAGCCAAAAATCTAGATTGTGCGGCCAAATAGTACAGTCTAAAATTAGGAAGCTTCAACCCTCCCTTTGCGTAATCTAGGGTAAATTTGTCTAAAGCGATCCTTGGGGATTTACCTCGCCAAATAAACCGTCTGATCAGCTTGTCCAGTGAAGAAAAAAATGCAGAGGGGACATGAATTGGAAGGGATTAAAACATATACAAAAATTTAGGCAAAACATTCATTTTTATAACATTAATTCGGCCTAGTAAAGTAAGAGGGAGATTCATCCACTTATTCAAGTCATCCTCCAATCTCTGCAACAAACTCAAAAGGTTGAGTCTATATAAGTTCTTTAGATCCTTATCCACCAATATACCTAGGTATTTAAACCTGCTGGGTGAACCTCTTGTCGAGGTTAATCTTATAACCAGAAAAGGAGTTGTACAAGTTTGTTAAAAAAAGAAGAATATCGTCGGCAAAAAGTGACATTTTGTGTGTGAGATGTCCAATTTCAAAGCCGCATATATTAGGGTCTACTCTGATAGCCTCAGCCTAAAATAATGACGCTCACCATATTGATTAACTGCTGACTTTTATTGTCTGATGAATTTCAGGCAAGGCAAGTTTATATACATATTTATATAGCGATGGCAATTCACAATGCTTTACACAAGGTATATAAGACATTTGATTAGAAATACAGACTAAGAAAAATTTTAAAAACAAAACAAATAAAAAGAGATAAAGTGTATAAGAACAGAGGATAAATAAAGAATGAAACTGCATAAAAAGAATAAAGGCCAAGTTGCAAAATTCATTTTGGTCGCAAATTGGATCTGTAGCATTTTGGAATGAAACCAATCGGGTATAGATGTAGTATGAGGTGTGTGTGTGTGTGTGTGTGTGTGTGTGTGTGTGTGTGTGTGTGTGTGTCAAGTCAAGTTTATTTATAAAGCACAATTCGCACACAAGGCAACTCAAAGTGCTTTACATGATTAAAAACGAAAGATAAAGAATAAGAGAAAAAAATAAAAGTAAGATAATTAAAAGTAAGAAAACAGTTTCTGAACAATGAAACTTAAAAGTTAGAGCAAGAGCAACATTATAAAATCAGTAAGAGTGTTACAGTATAAAAATCAAAGTTCTGTCTATACAGATAAATACATAAACCTGCACACACATATTTAGACATATTAGGAGTTTAAGTGCTAAGAGTTTAATTATAGGCAATGGAAAACATAAAAGTTTTAAGCCTATAAAAGTGGTATCAGTTGGAGCATGAAGATCATTTGAAAGTCTGTTCCAGTTGTATGCAGCATAGTAAGTGAATGCTGCCTCACCGTGTTTTGTTCTGACTCTTGGAACGGTTAATAGTCCAGACCCAGCTGACCTAAGTGTTCTGGAGGACTCATGGGGTGCAAGCAGGTCGGAAATGTATTTTGGTCCCAGGCCATTGAGTGATTTGTAGACAAGCAGTAATATTTTAAAATCAATTCTTTGCTTAACTGGGAGCCAGTGCAGGGACCTGAGAATTTGGGGTAATGTGTTCAGATTTTTTGGTTTTAGTCAGAATTCTAGCAGCAGCATTTTGAATAAGTTGTAGCCGCTTAATAGTATTTTTTGGCAGACCAGAGAAGATGCGGTTATAGTAGTCTAATCTACTAGTTATTTAAACAATATCACACAAGAGGGAGTGCTGTTATACTGTATATCAGCACTCATGGAATGCCTCTTGTCCAATCAAATTGCTCAACCGGAACTAACTGTTGTATAAAAAAGCATAGATATCCTTTTCTATGTCTTAATTTGACATAAAGCTTCTGAATTGATATGGCTCTTAAAATGTGTGTGTGTGTGTGTGTGTGTGTGCGTGTGTGTGTGTGTGTGTGTGTGGTATGACTTAAGTCACTTTCAGGGGGACACACCAGACTTAAAGACCTATTTCACTGCTGTGAATATGATGATTTATTAAAACTAGGTCACCCATGTAGTAGAAATGTGCAATTATTTTTGAAATTGGAGCCCTATGACCAGAGAAAACTGAGAAAATGGCTGTAGATTCCCCATATCGCTGTTAAGGGGGAATCCTACAACAACCAGAATGCATTGCACGCGTCACTGACTCTGACTCTTTGGTGTAGCACCAAAGACAAAGTTAGCAGAGAGAAAGCAGCGTTATATCTCTTTACTGAGGCTTATTTTCATTTACAAAACGTTTTTCCTTATCAAGTCTGGATAAATCGCACCCGTTTTCAAAGGATCATAAAACAAACCAGCGCACTGGAGTCAGTTATGTTCTGTGGATCAACTCACCGAGTGCTGAACGGTGCCGCTGGATGTAGCCGCAAGTTAACGTTACAGGTAAAGTTAACACAGTCGCTGTTCGCTGTTGTTCTGTATTCAGAGTCGGCAAAGTCCGATATAATATTCTGTCAGAAAACAAAGTCAGGTTCACCAAAGCACCGTGAAGTTTGTTGCAGCGCAGAGTTTTCTGTCTGTCCCCCTGACAATCGTCACCGGGCGTTCACAGGTGTTCAGCCCCCGGTGCGGAGCGTCTCTCTCGGCTGACGCTGTTCCAGCTCCCGTGGTCGCCCTCTCCTTCACACTCTGTTTTGTCTGATTCCACAGCTCTATATTCAGCCTCATAAGTTGTAATAGTGGCGCCACATCTCTGCTCCGACATTATATTTTAAACTAGTTGTTTTTTTGTGTTAGATTCAACTCTTCTGGATGAATCATGGAGAAACTTAGCAGCTTAGCTTAGTTTAGCTGCGGCTGAAACATCGCTCTGGTCCGGTGGTCGCTTCCTCTTCCCCGGTGCAGGCGCGTCTCTCTCGGCTGACGCTGTTCCAGCTCCCGTGGTCGCCCTCTCCTTCACACTTTGTTTTGTCTGATTCCACAGCACTATATTCGGCCTCATAAGTTGTAATAGTGGCGCCACATCTCTGCTCCGACATTAATAGCTAGTTGTTTTTTTTGTGTTAGATTCAGCTTTTCTGGATGAATCACGGAGAAATTTAGCAGCTTAGTTTAGCTTAGCTTAGTTTAGCTGCGGCTGAAACGTCGCTCCAGTGGTCGCTTCCTCTTCCAGACTCTGTTGTGTCTGATTCAACAGGCGATATTCGGCCTCGTATCATGAAACTAGTTTTCTTCCAAATATACTGATATTTTAAAGTATTTACTAGTATGATATTTTAGTGTATGCTTTTCCCTATCGCTAGCGTAGCATGGGACAGGAGTGTTTTGGGAGACCCACATTTTACCGTCCTTGAAGGCACCACTACAGAAAATGCGGAAACGTAGTTTGTAGTCTAAGGCCGAGCTCCAAAACGCGTCACCCGGGGGCTTTTTGCCGGCAAATGAACTGGGAGCTCTGGCTGCAGGCAACATGGAGGGAAGTTAAACATTGTTCATTTGCATCTACTACCGACATTGTAATGATACAAAGCTGGTTGAAAATCGGCGAAGTTGCCCTTTAAGGCCAGTTGATTGGGGACGGCTTGTGCAATTGGGGACAAAAGCCGTGTCCCCAATTGGTAAAAAGCTGATTTTTGGGTTAGTGGTTAAGGTTAGGGTTAGGTTAAGGTTAGGGTAAGGGTTAGGTTTAGGCAAATAGTGGTTATGGTTATGGTTAGGGTAAGTCTCCAGGAAATGAAAGTCTATGTAAATACCCCAAAAGTGGCTTAAGTAAGTGTCTGGGTATGTGTGTGTGTGTGTGTGTGTGTGTGTGTGTGTGTGTGTGCCTGTGCAAAGTGTATCATTTCAGCAGCTGTGTTCGCTCAGCAGTGTGAGTGTTTCTCTCTCCCTCCTCTATCTGACAAGAGACACTGAGGAACCAGACCCAGACCCAAACCCAGGATAGAGTGGTTTACTGAATGTGGAGTGGAAGGTGTGGATGTGGATCAGTGAGTCAGAGGAAACTCTGTAGAAGGACAGAGAGCCAGCAGACCAGTCCAGATACACTGCTACTCTGTCAGAGTCAGAGGAGGAGAGGGAAGGTATGTCTGTTTTTCTGTTATTGTGCCAGGCAGAGTAACTGTTATAATAGCAGCTCAGACTCCAGGACTTTTCATTCCCTCCAATCCAGCAGTCATCACCCTCTCCTTTCCTTCTGATTCCTCTGTAAGTCACTCCTATACAAACCTCTCCTTTCCTCTCGACCTCCCAGTAACAGCGACCAGTCAGGCCATTTCTACACAGCAGCTGAAGACAGCAGTCGAATCTCTCTGGGTGATCAGGATATGGCTGCTCCCATCTCACTGCTGTCACCTTTCTGTTGTCTTCAGACAGGGAGAGCTTTCTGTGTGCTGTGTTTGGGTCCAGTGTGAGTTCACAGGCATCTGAAGGAGAGAACAAGAACGATCGTTATTGGGAAACGCAGCCCAGGTGTATTAGGTAATACAACAGTAGCTTCTCATCTAATACACCTGGGCTGCGTTTCCCAATAACAATCGTTCTTAGTGGTTACGAAGATTTCTTACAAGCAATTTTAAGAAGGTCTGTAGATTTTTACACGCGTTGCCCAAAACAGCACTTACCTTACCTTAAGTGCGTCTTTGGTCGTGTTCCATTATTTTACGCTTCACCCTGTGTTGCACAGCTGATAACCAATCACAGCACAGAGGAGGAAGGTCTTTGGGAGGATTTGAATGACAGAGAGAGGCACACAGGGCTCTGGAAACCACTTCTGACAGGTATGTAAATGTAGGCTACAGTTAGTCGCGCTGTCCAATTTAGAAATGCATAGTTGTTTATGGTTGATTAGACTTACTGCATTCATTTCCACACAAATAGTCCTTTTGTCAAAACCTTGAAAATACACAAAATAACATTTTGTGCTTAGGATACTATGACAGGTTACATTTAAAAAATACAGGCAATCGCGCAGAAACAGAAGAGGTGGTGATACGACAACATTGTACAAGGTAAAACACAATATTGAGCAAGCCTGGGACACACGTGTTCTCACTGTATTGTTATTATTAAGTATGTTGCCAAGTTATTCAAAGTTTCTTTTAAACAGCCCCCAACACACATACAGCCACAAATCACCCATTTTGTATTTTAATTGTTTCCCAACATACCCCAATTGCTGAAGTTCATTAAATTAACAATGAAAGTCCTGATTATGCTCTGAAAATAGGTAGCCTGCATTTCACATAGTTTTTAAATATGTTTGCAGTTGGTGTTAATCACTCTATTAAATATTTTATCATGGTTATAAACATTGTGTACATATTCTACTGTAGACTACAATCATCATTGGCAGTCCAAATAAAGCTGCCTCATGATCTTTTCCTCCTTTTTTCCTCCTGTTCTTAGCGTCCTACGAGTCAGAAGCATTGCAATCTATGACAGGTTTTTAAAAGCATCGTCAGTTAAGAAGCTTTTGGGAAACCCACCATAAAAAACCCACCTTAAGATGCTTCTTACGATGTACTTTACGATCTTAGGCTTACGATACTTTTGGGAAACGCAGCCCTGCTCTCTTTATTTGCTGTTGATTTATTATTAGCAACTTGACTGCTAATTTCTGAACAGTTTGATTATAACAGATGATGTCAGCCATCATCCTGATTCACAGTAGGATCTGAATGAATGGACGTCACATACTGTGGTGTAGATGGACTTTCTATCTCAGTAGTTGAATGTGTGTTGCTTTGTTTTCATGAATCAAACTAAAAACACACTTACACTTCCTCAGACCTGGTTTCAGCCACTGCACTCCACCATGGTCCATACTGGGGAATAAACAAAGCCAGACCAGCAGATTCTCTTTGATGATGGAAACATGGATATTTAATAACCTTCAATATGAAGGATTTCCACTCATATCCTCCATTAAACATTAAACAGTATTCCTCATCTTCTCAGTGTGACAGAGAAAATGTGTGTGACTCTCAGCCTTCTAGCAGACGTTGCCTCTCCATACCTGAGAGAGTCCAGTCTCCAGTGTGGATCCTCCAGTCCAGCAGAGAGCAGCTTCACTCCTGAGGCTCCTGGATGATTGTAGCTCAGGTCCAGCTCTCTCAGATGGGAGGGGTTGGAGCTCAGAGCTGAGGCCAGAGAAGCACAGCCTTCCTCTGTGAGCAGACAGCCTGACAGCCTGCACACACACACACACACACACACACACACACACACACACACACACACAGCTACAGTGTTGCATTTTCTTCCAGTGATGTATAGTTTGTAGTGTTCAGAGTTCCTCTCTTAAAGTATAATTTCAGTTATCTTCCACCTGGACCTTGTTTTCCTAGTTTTTACTGTCATGATGATTGAGTTCAACCTTTCATCACTTCCTCCACTGTAGTTTTACGTAGCTTCAGTTAAACAGGAGCGCTGCTTTCCAACACACACACACTGCAAACACACTCTCCAACAGTTGAACCCAAAAAGTGATTAAAACACAGTAAGACTCACACTGCAGTTAAACATCTTCAAATAGTTGTGGCTGAACACTTATCATGACATTTGAGTTATAATAGTCCATTTGATGCTTTTTGAGCATTGCTCACTCTCTTCCCTGTTTACTTGTCACAGCCCCAGTTCACCACTAGATGGCTCCACTGAACTGTTCATGACCCGGACCTCTTGCTGAGTTTCTGTCTTTGCACTTCGGTCCACTCAGTCCACTTTTACATTACTGTGCTGGCTGCTGGGTTTCCACTGTGTTCAGGTCATATTGGAAGAACGAGAAGAACAGGCTTTCACTGCTTTGTTTTGTTATTCTTATTAAAAGATTATATAAGGCTACGGGGCTGAAAAATAAGACTGAAAAACAATTTCACTCCTGCTTGTCTGCTTTATTTATTTTTACCTCCACTAAGGGAATTGGACAGGGTTTTGTTTTCGCCCTGTTCGTTTGTTCCTGTTTGTCTGTTAGCAGGATAACTCCAAAAGGTATTAATGGATTTGCATGAAACTTTGTGGAAAGATTGGTCATGGGGCGAGGAAGAGCTAGTTAACTTTTCACACTGATTGGCAGGGGGCGTGGCTTGTGTTAAAAAGGCATATAACTTCACGTAACATGATTCACGTAACAACATCAAACTTTGTGGCCAATCAGCAGACAGAAGAGAGACAAACCCTCCATTATTGGACCAATCAAACAACATGGAGGCGCTGGAGAGCTCACTTCCTGTTTACGCTGGTAGAAGAGCAGCTCTAATAGAAACTGAACAGATATAGAGCTGATTGGTCAGGTGGTGTTGAGATAATCAGATCAAATCATTAAAGTGTGTAGAATGTGAACAGGCAGATCTCATGTCCCATTCAGGTCCAGTCAGGAAAATGTGAAACCAGTCGGTGATGTGGCATGGAAGAAATTAACTTTTGGTGAAAATCCGACATGTGGAACTGGAATATACTGACAGCTGCAGAGTGTTGGTGGAAGTCTGAGCTCTACTGAGGAACATCTAGTGTTTTTAGTTTTATTCTAGCAATAAAGACGTGTTTTAAATTAAAGCCTTTAAACTTGAGAAATAGTGATTATACATATATTGTGATAAAACTATCAGCTGATATGAAAAGTTTATGATAATATTTTCAGCCATATCACCCAGCACTAATCGTTGTTTATTCTTGAGGATTGCTTTTCCAAGCTTTTGTACAGGTTTTCTGAAAGAGAGATCCCAGCTCTCAGTGAAAACTCCTTGTTTAAAAGGAGTTACATGTTGGATTTTCTCATTGGTGCACTGCTCGGAAATGAGTTATGATGAAAAAAGTTTAATTGTCTGCAACATAAACAGTTGACCCAAAGATCAGGTCTGTGTTTCATATTTTAGGTTTCAACAACAGAGGCAGTAAGGAGAGGTCAGGTATTGACATTAATGTGCATGTAAAGCAGAATTTAAATGGTCTGTTGAACAGTATCAGTGATCCTGACCTGAGAGTTTCCAGTCTACAGTGTGGACTCTCCAGTCCAGCAGAGAGCAGCTTCACTCCTGAATCCTGCAGGTTGTTGTTACTCAGGTCCAGCTCTCTCAGACTAGAGGACTGGGAGCTGAGAACTGAGGCCAGAGCTTCACAGCTTCTCTCTGACAGCTGACAGACACTCAGCCTGAAGGAGAATTAGTGATGAAGACAAACAAGAACATTAAAAATATTTATTTTTTCTCTCCTGTATAAAAGATCACTTCATATATTGAATTTATCCAGTTTTCTATGCACTTACACAGATTTATTGGAGGCTTTGACCACTGGCAGCAGCCTCAGAAGAGCCTCCTCTGAAGCAGAGTATTTCTTCAGGTCAAACACGTCCAGCTCTTCTTCTGATGACAGTAAGATGAAGACCAGAGCCGACCAATGAGCAGGGGAGAGTCTGGCTCTGGAGAGACTTCCTGATTTCAGGTACTGTTGGATCTCCTCCACTAGAGAACGGTCATTCAGCTCATTCAGACAGTGGAACAGATTGATGCTTCTCTCTGGAGACGGACTCTCTCTGATCTTCTTTTTGATGTACTCAACTGTTTTCTGATTGGTCTGTGAGCTACCTTCTGTCTGTGTTAGCAGGTCTTGTAGGAGAATCTGATTGGTCTGCAGTGAAAGACCCAGGAGGAAGCGGAGGAACAAGTCCAGGTGTCCATTTGGACTCTGCAAGGCCTTGTCCACAGCACTCTGGTAGAGGTGTGTTAGTTTAGATTTGTCTGTTAACAGTGTAGACCACCAGGATGTTGATTGAGTTTCTGACAGCAGATTGACACCAGAGTCGATGAATGAGACGATGACATGAACAGCAGCCAGAAACTCCTGAATGCTCAGATGGACAAAGCAGAACACCTTGTCCTGGTTCAACCCAAGCTCCTCTTTAAAGATCTGTGTGAACACTCCTGAGTACACTGAGGCTGCTCTGATATCAATGCCACACTCTGTCAGGTCGTCTTCATAGAAGATCAGGTTGCCTTTCTCCAGCTGCTCAAAAGCCAGTTTTCCCAGAGAGAGAATCATCTTCCTGGTCTCTGTATTCCAGAGTGGATCTGTCTCAGCTTTCCCATGATACTTGACGTTCTGCAGTTTGGACTGAACCACCAGGAAGTGGATGTACATCTCAGTCAGGGTCTTGGGCAGGTCTCCTCTCTCACTGGTTTTCCACATATGCTCCAGAACTGTAGCAGTGATCCAGCAGAAGACTGGGATGTGGCACATGATGTGGAGGCTTCGTGAAGTCTTGATGTGGGAGATGATTCTGCTGGCCTGCTCCTCATCTCTGAATTTCTTCCTGAAGTACTCCTCCTTCTGTGGGTCAGTGAAGCCTCTCACATCTGTCACCATGTCAACGCACTCAGGCGGGATCTGATTGGCTGCTGCAGGTCGTGTGGTTATCCAGAGGCGAGCAGAGGGAAGCAGTTTCCCCTTGATGAGGTTTGTCAGCAGCACATCCACTGAGGTCGACTCTGTAACATCAGTCAGGATCTCGTTCTTCTTGAAGTCTAGAGGAAGTCGACACTCATCCAGACCATCAAAGATGAACACAGCCTGGAACTTGTCAAACCTGCAGATTCCTGCTTCTTTGGTCTCAGTAAAGAAGTAATGAAGAAGTTCCACCAAGCTGTACTTTTTCCCTTTCAGCAGATTCAGCTCTCGGAAAGTGAATGGAAATGTGAACTGTATATCCTGGTTGGCTTTGTCTTCAGCCCAGGCCAGAGTGAACTTCTGTGTTAAGACTGTTTTCCCAATGCCAGCCACTCCCATTGTCATCACTGTTCTGGTTGGTTTGTCTCTTCCAGGTAAGGGTTTAAAGATGTCTTCACATGTGATTGGTGTTTCTGGTCTCGCTGGTTTCCTGGATGCTGTTTCAATCTGTCTGACCTCATGTTCATCATTGACCTCTCCACTCCCTCCCTCTGTGATGTAAAGCTCTGTGTAGATCTGATTCAGAAATGTTGGGTTTCCTGCTTTAGCAATCCCCTCAAACACACACTGAAACTTCCCCTTCAGATTGGATTTGAGTTCACGTTGGCAGATGGCAGCAAGAGTTTCTGAAAGAACAAACAACAAATAACGTCAATGAGTGGATGTTTCGGTTATTATGTGAATCTGTTCTGAAATGCACAATAATGCACCTTTTTGTGGAAGACCACACCCACCACCACGCCCCCTTTTGGCCAATCAACATGAAAAGCTAATCAGTTCTTCTTTGGCCCATAACCAACCTTCGTACCAAGTTTTGTGCAAATCTGTTCCCAATTTTTAGAGATATCCTGCTAACAGGCGGATGGATGGACAAACACACAGATGCAGGTGAAAACATTTCTTCCTTGGCGGAGGGAGTAAATAATTTTCTCAGATTATCCAGAGGGATTGTGCTCATTTACCTTTCAATCTTGAACTGAATAGGTCTCGTTTGGCAAATATTTAGATTTACATATTTAAATACATCTCTCATTTTCCACCATCTCCCCTCTCCATCATGTTAAACCTGTTAAAAGCCTCTTACTGCTCTGCAGAGAGTCAGCCAGCTCCTCCTGCTTCATTCTCCTCAGGAACTGCAGTGTGATCTTCAGAAAAGCCTTTCTGCTGCTCCTCCTCTGCTCTTCCTCCTCAACATCCACCACCTCCTCATCCTCCCTCTGCCTCTCTGAGCATTCTGGGTAATCTGGACTCAGAACCCTCTGGAACTTTTTCAGCTCGTTCTTCACAAAGGTGACGATGTTCTCCTCAAGCAGCTGGAACAGAATAATATAAGAATCAAACTTTCTCACTAAAATCGTGGAACACAACATCTGATCCATCATAGACTGAAAGCCCGCTGGTCTAAAGAGTGCAGCATGGAGACTGAGGGTTTGTTTTGCATTTCACTTGTTGGTGAAGTAAAAGGTGTTGTTGTTCATTTACACACCATAAATATGGAGTCCAGGTCTGTTTGATGCTCCTGGGCAGACTGACCACTGGGAGACTCTGACCTCTGGTGGAGTCTGTGGAAACAAACAAAACATCAGATAGTAGGTCATATTATATCACACACACACACACACACACACACACACACACACACACACACACACACACACACACATTTTATAATACTTTATTTTGCTCATTCACATAAGAGCACAGCATTCAAATGTTTCAAGGTTCTACAGTTATGGACACTTAAAGAAATAGTTCACCCACAAATGACAATGATGTCATTATCTCCTTCCCCTCAGGTCAGTTGAAACACTGAAGTTTGTATGTCAATATAACACACAGTGAGTTAGCTGCACAGCTTCATATCAGCCTTCTGCAAAACAACTGGAGTGAATTGAGAGCGTTTCTTTAGAGTCCAAAAAGAAAAAAAATGACATAAAATTACTGCAAACAGTTCTGCAGCAGAAGAAACTGCACTGTGCACAAGTACAACTTGTCATGTATTCAAATACTTTAGACAGAAATAACAAAATGGACTCTGAATCAAAAGTTGCTTTTTGGTGACTATTTTAGAAACCAAGTGGTACAAAGATACTTTATGCTGCAAAGTTTATTGGCTAAAAGTTGTGGTAAATGTGTGGCATCTAAAAGCTAAACAGAGTGAGAATGTCACATCTTGGCATCTTGGGTATGATGTAAAATTTTATTTTTCCATTTGTATTTATCACTTTATTCGGTCATTCAAGCATGCTCGACTCATAATTACAATATTTCCGGCAGCATTTGAAGGCAGCATCTGCTTGCTACTGTAATGGCAGTTTGCACAGTGACATTACACATTTTTTGGTCATTTTTAAAAAAAATATTTTTAGAACTTTAGAACTCCAGTTGTTTTGGAGAAGGCTGATATGAAGCTGCTCCAGCTAACTCGCTGTGTGTTATATTGACAAGACAATACAATACAATACAATACAATACATCGGGGGCTGTGGGAACATTGGAAAACACAGAAGATCAAAGCACCTGACCATCACACAGGACTGTTTACTTGCTAACAGTATGAATGGCCAGACCAATTTTACATGTCATCATGAATGAGAGTCTGACGACAACAAACCCATCTGTTTTCATCAGTTTCAAGTTTTTACCTGTTATCAATAGAGTGGTGTCCATGTTTGAAGTCAATAGGAGGATTAATAGACCGGTCACTCTTCATGGACACACAGCTGGGTGCAGGAGAGTCTGGTCTGTCCTGTTGGATCCTGATAGAAACACAGGATGGACAAAGCAGAGCTGATGGTAGAAAACAGTTAGACAGACCGGCTTTTGCCCAGCAGGTTGACAGTTGCTGGAGAGAAAATGAGAAACACTCTTCCCTCCGTCCACAACTTCCTCCAAAGTTCCTTTATACAAGAAACTGAAGCTCCAAATTGCTTCTTAGTGTCTCACAGTGACAGACTGGTTATACTGGGCAGCTCCCAGGTGAATATATTACTGTATGTGAAGAAGAGTGATGCTGAAAAAGAGCATGCATGCTCAGTAAACCTAACCTGACTTGCCAGATGGTTTGTTACACAGAACCATCTGGGAAGTCATCCTTGGAAACTGTTTGGAAAAGGGCAGGCACTTTCAAAAAATACTTGGCAGGTGATTGGATGAACCATCTGTCTATCACTGTCTATCACAGGCTAACTTCAACCAATCAGATCAACGAACCATATAAAACTCTTGCCGAAGCCGGTCGGGAGAAGAGCGAAAACATCTTTTCCATTCAGAAAAATCTTCAGTGCGGTTCTTTGCTCTTCTTTCAACTAAGAAATACTCTCGCTAGCCTACGCTACACTAGCCTGTTTAGGAGCCGCCATTGTTGTGAACGAACAGTCGCTTCTCGCTGTCGTCACACCTAAGCCCCGCCCCCAGCTGCCCTCACAGGACGCTGATTGGTCCGCACCGCTGTGGTTCGGCCACAAACACATAACTTGAAGCCTGGCAAGATGGATTCTCGCGTGATCGTGATCTCGCGAATCCAGCTGCCTTGCAAGGTAACAGCAAACCTTCTCTGCATAAGTAATAGTTAAAACATGATACAGTAACATTGTAATGCTAGGAACAACTTACTTATTTTCAGAAGAATGGTGTTCATCTTTAAAATCAATATGTCCACCCTTTGACTGGTCGCTCTTCAGGGACACACAGCTGGGTTGAGGAGAGTCTGGTCTCTCCTGCT
Source organism: Centroberyx affinis (assembly GCF_046629955.1). Classification (NCBI taxonomy): domain Eukaryota; kingdom Metazoa; phylum Chordata; class Actinopteri; order Beryciformes; family Berycidae; genus Centroberyx; species Centroberyx affinis. The sequence continues at coordinate 21,902 of NW_027281268.1, forward strand.
GGATCCTGAGCACAATAAACCCCCCAAGGCATAGTAGACATATATCATTTAATAATAGGAAAACCAGCCTTTAAATGTTTACAAAGCAGTAGTAGGAGCAGCAGGTTTAGAGGCATAAACCTTTAAAGGTAGACTATGTTTTGTTGTAAAAACAGTGTTAGAGTACAGTGAAAGTCTAAAGTGCATGAAGCAGCATGTATTTCATCGCACCTGCTTTTATTGAACTGGATGGAAAGATGATCAGATAACATATCAATATAATTTTGAAAAATAGATGTCTTGAACTGAATAAACATGAACAAACAGCCATATAAAATAACATCAGGATCAAAGTCCAAATCTCTCTCAGAGAAGAGACTCCAATCTGAAGTCTGTGGCAGAGAAAAGTAGTTTTATGATGCGTCTATCAGATGGTGAAATTTAAATTCCTCATCTACCGTGAACTAAAGAGGCTTCCTGCTCTGATTAAAACACATTAAAAAGACTACAGCTAATTTACATGTTCAGGACATTAATGTTAACACCCAAACACGGATATGTTCACAAACTGTCACAAAGTGTTTTCATGTTTCCAACCAAAACAATGACTTTCACCCTCCTAATCACAAACAGTGATTTTCTATATTCTGTATGCTTTTCTTATTACAGTTAAATCAATCAACAGTAAACTTAACAGGTTGAAGAATAAAACACTATAAACTGTAATGTAAAATGTTTGCTACAATACCTTTTCATGTTGGAAAGAACCTGCTGCCTCGCCGTAAGAGAAAGTAGACTGAACTGATACTGTGTGTGTGTGTGTGTGTGTGTGTGTGTGTGTGTGTGTAAGTGTGTGTGTGTGTGTGTGTGTGTGTGTGAGAGAGAGAGAGAGAGAGAGAGAGAGAGAGAGAGATTAATCATTAACCAACAGTCTCAGGTCAGAAGACAGACTTTTGATTTTATTCTTGTCACATCAGGAAATAGTGTCAGACTTGGGTTGAAATCAAGACTAGAAGAAGACTAGAAGTTTTCTTAAAGTCAAATCCCATGATCAGGGTTTAGCTTTCATATCAATAAAAAATATACCCTAAATGCAATTAAATCATATGTAGTCCAGTTTGTTTGCAGTGCAATTTTTCTTAGTTTCATTACTCATGCAGTTCCTGCTTTTTGACTTCAGTTGTACCCAACCAGGTTTTAAAGTAGATTGATGTGAAATAGTAGGTTCCTGCAGAGCTGCAACACATGTAGATCCAGGAGCTGGTAGATCTATGACCCAGTAAATCCAGGACCCGTTAGATCCAGGACCCAGTAGATCCAGGACCCGGTAGATCCAGGACCCGCACTGGACTAAAAGGGCCTGTATCCGGAAAGATGGTATACAGGTTTTTGGATCTGTCACATATCTGTAACGTTTACGGAGAGGATACAGGGATATCTGATCCATCACAGATGCTTATATAGGATATTGTCCAGATATCTTCCCTTTAACATATCCTTTAGAATGCCAAATTCATATATCACAAACAGTACAGATCCGGAAAAATGGCATCAACAATATTTCTTGTATCTTCAGCCATCTTTATAGTGACAGATACAAAGAAATCTGATGATGCCATTTTCTGCAATCTGACCAGGCAGGCCCGTATCTCATTAGATTCGACAATATGTAGCCTAGGTTTTTGGGTCTGCTACAGGTCCTTATGTTTACAGAGAGGATACAGGGATATCTGATCCGCCACAAATGTTAATATATGTATGTAGGTGGGTATGTGTGTATGTATATATATATATATGTATATGGGATATATGTATGGTGGTACACACAGGAGCTGGAGATTAATTATGAGTACAGCACTCGTGTTCTTTGAGCCAGTTTTTGAGAGATTCTTTGAACAGTCCAAGGGTAGCACAGGTCCTTACATGTGTGGGCAGAGTGTTCCAGTGCTGCGTGGCTCGGACAGAGAAGGCTGAACGTCCAAAAGTACTCCTTCTAAACGGAACTACGCAGTCCCCACTGGATGTGGACCTTGTGGGTCTGTCATTGTCCTTTATGGCCACAAACAGACTCATTGGTGGGGGGGCAAGACCATGAAGGATTTTAAAAACAAGGCAGGTGTTCTATAGGACAAAATGTTGTATGTTCTGGTCTACTGTGGATCTGGTTCCATCTGTCTGTCTGTTTGCTGTTGGTGGAGCGAGGAGCGTTCAGGAACCTTCCAGAAATGGCCAAACTGGGACTTTACAACAATCCAAGACTGTCCTACATAGACCCACAGGCCTTCAGGTAAGTGTCTGTCTGTCTGTCTGTCTGCCTGCCTGTCTGCCTGTCTGCCTGTCTGCCTGTCTGCCTGTCTGCCTGTCTGTCTGCCTGTCTGCCTGTCTGCCTGTCTGTCTGCCTGTCTGTCTGTCTGTCTATCTTTCTATCAGATTGGATTGGATTGATGTGAATGTTTGGACTTATCGGGTGTCGGGCCAGCTGCTCTGCTACATACACACTAACTGACTGACTGTCTGGATGTGAATATCACTGCTGTTGTGGTAAAAAACAAACAAAACACAGAACTGTAATATTGGTATTTTTATTCTTGTTGTTTTATCCAAATTAAAACTTCTGGGAGAGTTTGATGAAAATCCCTCTGTCGCATTTCAGATCAGAAGCGTTTTGTTCTTCATTGTTTTGGGTTTAAAGGTTAAAGGTTAAAGGTTTTAGTTCTGGACTGGTGATGACTGACCGGCCTGTCACAGGAAGCTCACAGGTTTGATCTGCTGAAGTGTCTTTGAGCAAAACACTGAACCCCAAACCTCTTAAAGTCCACACAGCAGGTTTCTATGGAAGCCCGTTGAGGACATACACAATATTTATACATTTTATTTACGCCTTTTATTTGCTGTGATAACAAATTAATTTTCTTTGTTATCTCAAGGTAACACAAAAATGATCTTGATCTGTATCATTAAGGCACAATGCTGTTTCAGGTCATAATTAAAGAGAACTGTTTGGTGATCAATAACCTGCTGATCCTCTGACATCACACACAGAATGATCACATGTTTCCTGAAATTATTTCAAAAGAAAATGATCTCATTATCTCAAGAAAGATATTTTGTTATCCTGAGATCTGGAAATGTTTTTCTCATTATGTCGAGAAAACAAAATGTTGGAAATGACAAAGAGAAAGTTGAAATGAAAATGAAAAAGTTGATGAAATAACTCATTTGTTTGTTTGTCCTCTATTGATTGAAGCACTTAAAGCATGTCTATACAAATAAAGGTTATTATTATTATTATTATTAATAACTTGTTATCACAGGAAAACGGCATCAATAAAAAGTATGAATATATGTCCTTAATGGGCTTCTGTAGCTTTTAACCAGTGATCAGTCAGACCTGTAGAACAGAGTGAGTGTGTGTGTGTGTGTGTGTGTGTGTGTGTGTGTGTGTGTGTGAACAGGTTGGTGTGGACCAGTGGACGGACAGCGCCACACAGTGGAGATCAGCTGAACTGCAGAGCGATGACATCATGCTGTTTCACATCACATGAAACTTCATTAAACTTGACAGTGATGCAGAGTATTTTGTATAAACTTTATTGATCTATTTGAACTCTGCTATTGCTATTTTTATTATTGTTATTATTACTTAACACCAAGCACCAGCTGTAACTACAGATGTGTGGACTGTGTGTGTGTGTGTGTGTGTGTTAGTGGGAGGGAGAGGCTGGTATGTTACATCTGACTTGAAGTTTTAATACAATACATGAATATGAGTTTTGTTCAAACATGTGATATCCACCATTTTAAAATAATGACGCTCTCCATATTGATTAACTGCTGACTTTTATTGTCTGATGAATTTCAGGCAAGGCAAGTTTATGTACATATTTATATAGTGAAGGCAATTCACAATGCTTTACACAAGGTATATAAGACATTCGATTACAAATACAGACTAAGATAAATAAAAAAAACAAAGGCCAAGTTGCAAAATTCATTTTGGTCACAAATTGGATCTGTAGCATTTTGGAATGAAACCAATTGGGTATGGATGTAGTATGAGGTGTGTGTGTGTCTGTGTGTGTGTGTGTGTGTGTGTGTGTCAAGTCAAGTTTATTTATAAAGCACAATTCGCACACAAGGCAACTCAAAGTGCTTTACATGATTAAAAACGAAAGATAAAGATAAAAACAGAGATGAATAAGAGAAAAAAATAAAAGTAAGAGAATTAAAAGTAAGAAAACAGTTTCTGAACAATGGAACTTAAAAGTTAGAGCAAGAGCAACATTATAAAATCAATGAGTGTTACAGTATAAAAATCAAAGTTCTGTCTATACTGATAAAAACATAAACCTGCACACATATTTAGACATATTAGGAGTTTAAGTGCTAAGAGTTTAATTATAGGCAATGGAAAACATAAAAGTTTTAAGCCTATAAAAGTGGTATCAGTTGGAGCATGAAGATCATTTGGAAGTCTGTTCCAGTTGTATGCAGCATAGTAAGTGAATGCTGCCTCACCATGTTTTGTTCTGACTCTTGGAACGGTTAATAGTCCAGACCCAGCTGACCTAAGTGTTCTGGAGGACTCATGGGGTGCAAGCAGGTCGGAAATGTATTTTGGTCCCAGGCCATTGAGTGATGTGTAGACAAGCAGTAATATTTTAAAATCAATTCTTTGCTTAACTGGGAGCCAGTGCAGGGACCTGAGAATTTGGGGTAATGTGTTCAGATTTTTTGGTTTTAGTCAGAATTCTAGTGGCAGCATTTTGAATAAATTGTAGCTGCTTAATAGTATTTTTTGGCAGACCAGAGAAGATGCGGTTACAGTAGTCTAATCTACTAGTTATAAAAGCATGGATAAGCTTTTCTATGTATTGATTTGACAAAAAGCTTCTGAATTGATATGGCTCTTAAAATTTGTGTGTGTGTGTGTGTTGATGGCAGTTTTAAGTTTCCTGTTGCTTAGTAACTTCTAACTGGAGAGAGAAGCTGACTGAAGGAAGACCAGAGTCCACCTGGACCAAAACAACTGTAGAATCCTGTGTTACTCAACGCCACAGAGCAGAGAGTTTATCATGTGTGTGTGTGTGTGTGTGTGTGTGTGTGTGTGATCCTCTGCAAAGTGTACTATCTTTTTTTCAGCAGCTGTCTTTGGTCAGCAGTGTCTCTCTCCCACCTCTGACAAGAGACACTGAGGAACCAGACCCAAACCTAAACCCAGGATACAGTGGTTCAGTGAATGTGGTGTGGAAGGTGTGGATGTGGATCACTGTGTCAGGGGAAACGCTGTAGAAGGACAGAGAGCCAGCAGGCCAGTCCAGATACACTGCTACTCTGTCAGAGTCAGAGGAGCGGGGGTAATGTATGAGTGTTTTTCTGTGATTGTGTCGGGCACAGTAACTGTTATCAGAGCAGAACAGACTCCAGGACTTTTCATTCCCTCCAATCCAGCAGTCATCACCTCTTCCTCTCCTGCTGATTCCTCTGTAAGTCACTCCTATATCAACCACTCCTTTCCTCTCAACCTCCCAGTAACAGCGACCAGTCAGACCATCTCTACACAGCAGCTGATACCAGCGGTCAAATCTCTCTGGGTGATCAGGATATGGCTGCTCCTCTCTCACTGCTGTCACCTTTCTTTTGTTTTCAGACAGGAAGAGGATTCTGTGTGCTGTTTTTGGGTCCAGTGTGAGTTCACAGGCATCTGATGAGAGAACAAGACACAATACAGCAGCAGCTTCTCATCTAATACACCTGCTCTCTTTATTTATTGTTGATTTATTATTAACAACTTGATTGCTAATTTCTAAACAGTTTGATTATAACACATGATGTCAGCCATCATCCTGATTCACTGTAGGATCTGAATGAATGGACGTCACATACTGTGGTGTAGATGGACTTTCTCTCTCAATATGTGTGTTGCTTTGTTTTCATGAATCAAACTAAATGCACACTTACACTTCCTCAGACCTGGTTTCAGCCTCTGCACTCCACCATGGTCCATACTGGGGGAGAAACAATGTCAGACCAGCAGATTCTCTTTGATGATGGAAACATGGACATTTAATAACCTTCAATATGAAGGATTTCCACTCATATCCTCTATTAAACATTAAACAGTATTCCTCATATTCTCAGTCTGTGTGACTCTCATCCTTCTAGCAGACGTTGCCTCTTCATACCTGAGAGAGTCCAGTCTCCAGTGTGGATCCTCCAGTCCAGCAGAGAGCAGCTTCACTCCTGAGGCTCCTGGATGATTGTAGCTCAGGTCCAGCTCTCTCAGATGGGAGGGGTTGGAGCTCAGAGCTGAGGCCAGAGAAGCACAGCCTTCCTCTGTGAGCAGACAGCCTGACAGCCTGCACACACACACACAAACACACACACACACACACACACACACACACACAAACACACACACATATACAAGCAGCAATCAGCTACATATTGTGGCCAGTGATGTATGGTTTATAGTGTTGCGATAAAACAATATTGATAATTATTTCAGTTAAATTTTCCTCGATTTTGAAATAAAACCAACTTGATAATTTTCAATAACGACCACAGCAGAGTTCCTCTCTTAAACTACAATTCCAGTTATTTTAAACCTGGACCTTGTTTTCCTAGTTTTTGCTGTCATGACGATTAATTGAGTTCAAAATTTAATCACTTCCTCTACACAGGGGCGTGGCTTCTCTTGAAAAAGCATATAACTTCTGGATTCACGTTAACACCATCAACTTTGTGGCCAATCAGCAGACAGAAGAAGAGACAAACCCTCCATTATTGGACCAATCAAACAACATGGAGGTACTGGAGAGACAGAACCAGACCTTGGTCCAGTGGTAGAAGAGCAGCTCTAATGGAAACTGAACAGATATAGAGCTGATTGGTCAGGTGGTGTTGAGATAATCAGATCAAATCATTAAAGTGTGTAGAATGTGAACAGACAGATCTCATGTCTCATTCAGGTCCAGTCAGGAAAATGTGAAACCAGTTGGTGATGTGGCATGGAAGAAATTAACTTTTGGTGAAAATCCAACATGTGGAACTGGAATATACTGACAGCTGCAGAGTGTTGGTGGAAGTCTGAGCTCTACTGAGGAACATCTAGTGTTTTTAGTTTTATTATAGCAATAAAGACGTGTTTTAAATGAAAGTTGACTGTCTGATCTATTTCAGTTTTTATTCAGGATAAACATTAACCCTTTAAACTTGACAGAAATAGTGATTATACATATATTGTGATAAAACTCTATCAGCTGATATGAAAAGTTGAAATGAGATAACATTTTCAGTCATATCACCCAGCACTAATCGTTGTTTATTCTTGAGGATTGCTTTTGCAAGCTTTTGTACAGGTTTTCTGAAAGAGAGATCCCAGCTCTCAGTGTAAACTCCTTATTTAAAAAGAGTTCCATGTTGGATTTTCTCATTGGTGCACTGCTCAGAAATTAGTTATAATGAAAAAAAGTGTAATTGTTTGCAATATTAACAGTTGACCCAAAGATTGGGTTTGTGTTTCGTATTTTAGGTTTCAACAACAGAGGCAGTAAGGAGAGGAAAATCCTACAGAGTTCATTTTTTCCCCTGACATTAATGTGCATATAATGCAGAATTGAAATGGTCTGTTGAACAGTAACAGTAATCCTGACCTGAGAGTTTCCAGTCTACAGTGTGGACTCCCCAGTTCAGCAGAGAGCAGCATCACTCCTGAATCCTGCAGGTCGTTGTGACTCAGGTCCAGCTCTCTCAGACTAGAGGACTGGGAGCTGAGAACTGAGGCCAAAGCTTCACAGCTTCTCTCTGACAGCTGACAGACACTCAGCCTACACACACACACACACACACACACACACACATATATACAAGCAGCAAACAGCTACATATTGTGGCCAGTGATGTATAGTTTGTAGTGTTGCGATAAAACAATATTGATAATCATCTCAGTTAAATATTCCTTGATTTAAACTATAATTCCAGTTATTTTAAACCTGGACCTTGTTTTCCTAGTTTTTGCTGTCATGACGATTAATTGAGTTCAAAATTTCATCACTTCCTCACACAGGGGCGTGGCTTCTCTTGAAAATGCATATAACCTCTGGATTCACGTTAACACCATCACCTTTGTGGCCAATCAGCAGACAGAAGAAGAGGCAAACCCTCCATTATTGGACCAATCAAACACATGGAGGCACTGGAGACAGAACCAGACCTTGGTCCGGTGGTAGAAGAGCAACTCTAATGGAAACTGAACAGATATAGAGCTGATTGGTCAGGTGGTGTTGAGATAATCAGATCAAATCATTAAAGTGTGTAGAATGTGAACAGGCAGATCTCATGTCCCATTCAGGTCCAGTCAGGAAAATGTGAAATCAGTTGGTGATGTGGCATGGAAGAAATTAACTTTTGGTGAAAATCCAACATGTGGAACTGGAATATACTGACAGCTGCAGAGTGTTGGTGGAAGTCTGAGCTCTACTGAGGAACATCTAGGGCCCTATCTTACGCCCGGCGCAAAACGCAGCGCAAGTGTCATTGCTAGTTTCCGACCGACGCAGTTGTCATTTTCATGCCCAGCGCCCACGTTGTTTAAATAGTAAATGTACTTGCGCCCATCTTTGCGCCCATGGGCGTGTTGGTCTTAAAATGAGGTGTGGTCAGGCACATTGTTGGCGCAGAAAGTGATTGCGCCATTGACCAACAAAAACCTGGTCTAAAGTCTGACACAGTGTTTTCCTGCTATTTAAAGGGCGCATTATTCAGATAGTAAGATGCGTCTCTCTCTCTCTCTCTCTCTCAACGTTGCCATGCAAAATAGAAAAATAGGATCATCTACTATGAAAATTTGCACTTTACTTAGTTCCTGACATGCGTTTTGTTGCCAAATTGCCATATGCTTTCACCATTACGCAATACCAAATGTGCAACGTACATGTCCCGTTAACCATAATCACACATTGTCAATTGCTAAATACGCAACCTACAACTAAGAAAAACAAAACATTAAATATGTAAAAAGCACAGCCCAGCAAAAAGTAATGAAAATAAACTGCAAAGGCATCTTACCTTCACCCGACGCACAGACACATCGCCATCGCGCATGAGCAGATCCGTTTCCTCAGCAGAAAACCGTTCGTTTCTCCAACTTGCCGAATCCGCCATTTAAATAGTAATGCGCCAAGGTGCAAGCGCACCTTGCTCTTAAAGGGAATGGGAGATGACAGTCTGATTGGTTGAGTTCATGTTACGCCCAAAACACACCTATGATTACTTAAGGGACTTAATACAACCCCTTTGCGCCTTGCGCCTTGCGCCTTACTTTGCGGCCACATTGTGTGTCGTTTAACTAGCAATTTGGATTTGGACACGCCCTAAATGCACTTGCGCCATGCGCTTTAGACCATGCGCCATGGATCGTTTAAATAGGGCCCCTAGTGTTTTTAGTTTTATTCTAGCAATAAAGACGTGTTTTAAATTAAAGTTGACTGTCTGATCTATTTCAACATTTATTAAGGAGAAACATTAATAACCCTTTAAACTTGACAGAAATAGTGATTTTACATATATTGTGATAAAACTCTATCAGCTGACATGAAAAGTTTATGATAACATTTTCAGTCATATCACCCAACACTAATCATTGTTTATTCTTGAGGATTGCTTTTCCAAGCTCTTGTACAGGTTTTCTGAAAGAGAGATCCCAGCTCTCAGTGTAAACACCTTATTTAAAAAGAGTTACATGTTGGATTTTCTCATTTGTGCACTGCAAAAAGGTATTAATGGATTTGCATGAAACTTTGTGGAAAGATTGGTCATGAGGCGAGGAAGAACTAGTTAACTTTTCACACTGATTGGCAAAGGCATATAACTTCTGGACGGATTCACGTAACAACATCAAACTTTGTGGCCAATCAGCAGACAGAAGAAGAGACAAACCCTCCATTATTGGACACATGGAGGCGCTGGAGAGCTCACTTCCTGTTTAGGCTGGCAGAAGAGCAGCTCTAATGGAAACTGAACAGATATAGAGCTGATTGGTCAGGTGGTGTTGAGATAATCAGATCAAATCATTAAAGTGTGTAGAATGTGAACAGGCAGATCTCATGTCCCATTCAGGTCCAGTCAGGAAAATGTGAAACCAGTTGGTGATGTGGCATGGAAGAAATTAACTTTTAGTAAAAATCCAACATGTGGAACTGGAATATACTGACAGCTGCAGAGTGTTGGTGGAAGTCTGAGCTCTACTGAGGAACATCGAGTGTTTTTAGTTTTATTCTAGCAATAAACATGTGTTTTAAATGAAAGTTGACCGTCTGATCTATTTCAACTTTTATTCAGGATAAATGAGATAACATTTTCAGCCATTTATTCTTGAGAATTGCTGTTGCAAGCTTTTGTACAGGTTTTCTGAAAGAGTGATCCCAGCTCTCAGTGAAAACTAAAAGCAGTTACATGTTGGATTTTCTCATTAGTGCACTGCTCAGAAATGAGTTATGATGAAAAAAGTTTAATTGTCTGCAACATAAACAGTTGACCCAAAGATCGGTTTTGTGTTTCATATTTTAGGTTTTAACAACAGAGGCAGTAAGGAGAGGTCAGGTATTGACATTAATGTGCATGTAAAGGTCTGTTGAACAGTAACAGTGATCCTGACCTGAGAGTCTCCAGTCTGCAGTGTGGACTCCCCAGTCCAGCAGAGAGCAGCTTCAGTCCTGAATCCTGCAGGTCATTGTTACTCAGGTCCAGCTCTCTCAGACTAGAGGACTGGGAGCTGAGAACTGAGGCCAGAGCTTCACAGCTTCTCTCTGACAGCTGACAGCCACTCAGCCTGAAGGAGAATTAGTGATGAAGACAAACAAGAACATTAAAAATATTTATTTTTTCTCTCCTTTATAAAAGATCATGTCATATATTGAATCTATCCAGTTTTCTATGCACTTACACAGATTTATTGGAGGCTTTGACCACTGGCAGCAGCCTCAGAAGAGCCTCCTCTGAAGCAGAGTATTTCTTCAGGTCAAACACATCCAGCTTCTCTTCTGATGACAGTAAGATGAAGACCAGAGCCGACCACTGAGCAGGGGAGAGTTTGGCTCTGGAGAGTCTTCCTGATCTCAGGTACCATTGGATCTCCTCCACTAGAGAACGGTCATTCAGTTCATTCAGACAGTGGAACAGATTGATGCTTCTCTCTGGAGACGGATTCTCTCTGATCTTGTCCTTGATGTACAGGACTGTTTTCTGATTGGTCTGTGAGCCACCTTCTGTCTGTGTTAGCAGGTCTTGTAGGATAATCTGATTGGTCTGCAGTGACAGACCCAGGAGGAAGCGGAGGAACAAGTCCAGGTGTCCATTTTTACTCTGTAAGGCCTTGTCCACAGCACTCTGGTAGAGGTGATTTACCTGAGATTTGTCTCTGGAGGATGATTGAGTTACTGACAGCAGATTGACACCAGAGTCGATGAATGAGTTGATGACATAAACCGCAGCCAGAAACTCCTGAATGCTCAGATGGACAAAGCAGAACACCTTGTCCTGGTACAGCCCACACTCCTCTTTAAAGATCTGTGTGAACACTCCTGAGTACACTGAGGCTGCTCTGATATCAATGCCACACTCTGTCAGGTCGGCTTCATAGAAGATCAGGTTGCCTTTCTCCAGCTGTTCAAAAGCCAGTTTTCCCAGAGATAAGATCATCTTCCTGGACTCTGTATTCCAGTGTGGATCTGTCTCATCTCTCCCATGATACTTGATGTTCTGCAGTTTGGACTGAACCACCAGGAAGTAGATGTACATCTCAGTCAGGGTCTTGGGCAGGTCTCGTCTCTTTCTGGTTTTCAACACATGGTCCAGAACTGTAGCAGTGATCCAGCAGAAGACTGGGATGTGGCACATGATGTTGAGGCTTTGTGAAGTCTTGATGTGGGAGATGATTCTGCTGGCCTGGTGTTCATCTCTGAATCTCTTCCTGAAGTACTCCTCCTTCTGTGGGTCAGTGAAGCCTCTCACCTCTGTCACCATGTCAACGCACTCAGGAGGGATCTGATTGGCTGCTGCAGGTCGTGTGGTTATCCAGAGGCGAGCAGAGGGAAGCAGTTTCCCCTTGATGAGGTTTGTCAGCAGCACATCCACTGAGGCTGACTCTGTAACATCAGTCAGGAACTCGTTCTTCTTGAAGTCTAGAGGAAGTCGACACTCATCCAGACCATCAAAGATGAACACAACCTGGAACTTGTCAAACTTGTAGATTCCTGCTTCTTTGGTCTCAGTAAAGAAGCGATGAAGAAGTTCCACCAAGCTGTACTTTTTCCCTTTCAGCAGATTCAGCTCTCGGAAAGTGAATGGAAATGTGAACTGTATATCCTGGTTGGCTTTGTCTTCAGCCCAGTCCAGAGTGAACTTCTGTGTTAAGACTGTTTTCCCAATGCCAGCCACTCCCTTTGTCATCAATGTTCTGGTTGGTTTAACTCTTCCAGGTAAGGGTTTAAAGATGTCTTCACATTTGATTGTTGTTTCTGGTCTCGCTGGTTTCCTGGATGCTGCTTCAATCTGTCTCACCTCATGTTCATCATTGACCTCTCCACTCCCTCCCTCTGTGATGTAAAGCTCTGTGTAGATCTGATTCAGAAGTGTTGGGTTTCCTGCCTTAGCAATCCCCTCAAACACACACTGAAACTTCTCCTTCAGATTAGATTTGAGTTCAAGTTGGCAGATGGCAGCAAGAGTTTCTGAAAGAACAAACAACAAATAACATCAATGAGTGGATGTTTCGGTAAACATGAGACATGTGAACATTTCCTGGTAATTGTACATACATCTACACTCCATGGCATCTATTCAGCTCATCACTGGTGGACAAAAAGGTCCTGACTGTGTGTGCAGCTCAATGTGAAAGGCAGCTGGTGTGGTGCTGTTTTTCCCCCCAGTGTGCACCACTGTGTTCAGCTTGTTACGCTCTAAACTAGAAAATGTGCTCAGTAGAGCACAGACCTCCTCCATGTCTGACAACACCCAGCAAGGCTTCACCCAGAGACATCACAGAAACCGTCAGAAGGCCCAGTGGTTCTTCTCTGCACAACCGTTTGTCATAGTTTTATATTATGTGAATCTGTTCTGAAATACACAATAATGCACCTTTTTGTGGAAGACCACACCCACCACCACACCCCCTTTTGGCCAATCAACATGAAAAGCTAATCAGTTCTTCTTTGGCCCATAACCAACCTTCGTACCAAGTTTTGTGCAAATCTGTTCCCAATTTTTAGAGATATTCTGCTAACAGGCGGACGGACGGACAAACACACAGATGCAGGTGAAAACATTTCCTCCTTGGCTGAGGGAGTAAATAATTTTCTCAGATTATCCAGAGGGATTGTGCTCATTTACCTTTCAATCTTGAACTGAATAGGTCTCGTCTGGCAAATATTTAGATTTACATATTTAAATACATCTCTCATTTTCCACCATCTCCCCTCTCCATCATGTTTAACCTGTTAAAAGTCTCTTACTGCTCTGCAGAGAGTCAGCCAGCTCCTCCTGCTTCATTCTCCTCAGGAACTGCAGTGTGATCTTCAGAAAAGCCTCTCTGCTCCTCCTCTGCTCTTCCTCCTCACCGTCCACCACCTCCTCATCCTCCCTCTGTGTCTCTAAGCATTCTGGGTAATCTGGACTCAGAACCCTCTGGAACTTTTTCAGCTCGTTCTTCACAAAGGTGACAATGTTCTCCTCAAGCAGCTGGAACAGAATAATATATGAATTAAACTTTCTTACTAAAATCTTGGAACACAACATCAGATCCATCATAGACTGAAAGCCCGCTGGTCTAAAGAGTGCAGCATGGAGACTGAATGTTTGTTTTGCATTTCACTTGTTGGTGAAGTAAAAGGTGTTGTTGTTCATTTACACACCATAAATATGGAATCCAGGTCTGTTTGATGCTCCTGGGCAGACTGACCACTGGGAGACTCTGACCTCTGGTGGAGTCTGTGGAAACAAACAAAACATCAGATAGTAGGTCATATTATATCACACACACACACACACACACACACACACACACACACACACGCACACACACACACACACACATTTTAAATACTTTATTTGAATTTGCTCATTCACATAAGAGCAGAGGATTCAAATTTTCAAGGTTCTACAGTTATGGACACTTAAAGGAATAGTTCACCCACAAATGACAATGATGTCATTATCTCCTCATGTCAGTTGAAACACTGAAGTTTGTATGTCAGTATAACACACAGTGAGTTAGCTGGCACAGCTTCATATCAGCCTTCTGCAAAACAACTGGAGTGAATGGAGAGCGCTTCTTTAGTCCAAAAAGATAAAAAAATGACATAAAATGAGTGCAAACAGTTCTGCAGCAGAATCCAAGTGTTCTGAAGCCAAACTGCACTGTGGATCCAAAAGTCCAATATTCACCTCATTATCTCCTAGATTTTCCTCACTCACAAAGCTCTGGTCGCCCTGCAGAGATTCCTGCTGCCTTCATGTGCTCCTAGTCGTTTTACAGTTGTAAGTACAACTTGTCATGTATTCAAATACTTTAGACAGAAATAACAAAATGGACTCTGAATCAAAAGTTGCTTTTTGGTGAATATTTTAGAAACCAAGTGGTACAAAGATGCTTTGTTCTGCAAAGTTTATTGGCTAAAAGTTGTGGTAAATGTGTGGCACCTAAAAGCTAAACAGAGTGAGAATGTCACATCTTGGCATCTTGGGTATGATGTCAAATTTTACTTTTCCATTTGTATTTATAACTTCATTGGGTCATTCAAGCACGCTCGACTCATAATTACAATATTTCCGGCAGCATTTGAAGGCAGCATCTGCTTGCTACTGTAATGGCAGTTTGCACAGTGAGATCTAAGAGATAATGAGGTGAATGTTGGACTTTTGGACCCACGGTGCGATTGTTTGGCTTCAGAACACTTGGATCATGCTGTTTGGAGTCATTTTATGGTCATTTTTTTTTTTTTTTACCTTTTTAGGACTCTAAAGAGAAAGTCTCCATCCAGTTGTTTTGGAGAAGGCTGATATGAAGCTGCTCCACCTAACTCGCTGTGTTATATTGACAAGACAATACAATACAATACAATACAATACAATACAATACAATACAATACAATACAATACAATACAATACATCAGGGGCTGTGGGAACATTGGAAAACACAGAAGATCAAAGCACCTGACCATCACACAGGACTGTTTACTGGCTAACAGTCTGAAGGGCCAGACCAGTGTCATCATGAATGAGAGTCTGACGACAACAAACCCATCTGTTTTCATCAGTTTTAAGTTTTTACCTGTTATCAATAGAGTGGTGTCCATGTTTGAAGTTAAGAGGAGGATCAATAGACTGGTCACTCTTCATGGACACACAGCTGGGTACAGGAGAGTCTGGTCTGTCCTGCTGGATCCTGATAGAAACACAGGAGAGCTGATGGGCACAGAGTTGATGGTAGAAAACAGTTAGACAGACCGGCTTTCAGCCAGCAGGTTGACAGTTGCTGGAGAGAAAATTAGAAAAACTCTTCCCTCCCTCCACAACTTCCTCCAAAGTTCCTTTATACAAGAAACTGACGCTCCAAATTGCTTCTTAGTGTCTCACAGTCTGGTTACACACTCTCACAGACTGGGCAGCTCCCAGGTGAATATATTACTGTATGTGAAGAAGAGTGATGCTGAAAAAGAGCATGCATGCTCAGCAAACCTTCTCTGCATGAGTAATATTTAAAACATGAATACAGCAATATTGTAATGCTAGGAACAACTTACTTCTTTTCAGAAGAATGGTGTTCATCTTTAAAATTAATATGTCCATCCTTTGACTGGTCACTCTTCAGGGACACACAGCTGGGTTGAGGAGAGTCTGGTCTCTCCTGCTGGATCCTGAGCACAATAAACCCCCCAAGGCATAGTAGACATATTTTAATAATATGAAAACCATCATAAAAACAGATATAATTCAGAGATAGCTGCACAAGCATCCTGTGAACAGATGACAGCAGGAGGAGGTTGGGGTGGAGGAGGTTTGGATCGACTTGGGTCAACAGCAGCAGTGGCAGAATGATCAGCAGTGTGAGCTGGCAGATTATAAACACCGCCTCATTGACTTGTTTGAATGTGATTGGTGGAGAGTCAGCTGTGCTGTTTGGATAGGACAGCTGATAGCCAATCAGCTGACAGCATGCACGACTTCAGTGATGCTCCATAAGTATAACGTGTAGTTGAAATAGTGTTTCAGTGCACTACACCTGGAGAAATATGAGTAGTGGTAGTATTAGTCACAGCGCTTTACTGGAGTTTAGCATTAAAAGTCTAAATATGTTGAAGTGGTCTTTTAGCGGAATATGCCTTTAAAAGCTTAAGTAGTAGAAGTGGTGTTTAAGTGAAATGTGCGTTTAAATGTTTACAAAGCAGTAGTAGGAGCAGCAGCTTTAGAGGAATAAACCTTTAAAAGTAGGCTATGTGTTGTAGTAGAAACACTGGTAGAATACAGTGAAAGTCTATGAAGTGCATTAAGCAGCATGTATTTCATCGCTCCTGCTTTTATTGAAATGTGAAGTAGCTGGATGGAAAGATGATCAGATAACATATCAATATCATTTTGAAAAATAGATGTCTTGACCTGAATAAACATGAACAAACAGCCATATAAAATAACGTTACGATCAAAGTCCAAATAGCAAAGTCCAATCTCAAGTCTGTGGCAGAGAAAAGTAGTTTTATCATGTGTCTATCAGATGGTGAAATTTAACCTCCTCATCTACAGTGGTGAAATTTAAATTCCTCATCTACAGTGAACTAAAGAGCCTTCCTGCTCTGAATAAAACAGATTAAAAACATTACAACAAATCAACATGTTCAGGACGTTAACATTAACACTCAAACACTGATGTGTTCACAAACTGTCACAAAGTGTTTTCATTTTTACAACCGAAACTGTGAGTTTCACCCTCCCGATCACAAACAGAGGCTTATTCTGTATGATCATCTTATTACAGTTAAATCAATCAACAGTAAACTTAACAGGTTGAAGAATAAAACTGTAATGTAAAGTGTTTGCTGCAATACCTTTTCATGTTGGAAAGAACCTGCTGCCTCGCCGTAAGAGAAAGTAGACTGAACTGATACTGTGTGTGTGTGTGTGTGAGAGAGAGAGAGAGAGAGAGAGAGAGAGAGAGAGAGATATTAATCATTAACCAACAGTCTCAGATAAGAAGACAGACTTTGGATTTTATTCTTGTCACATCAGGAAATAGTGTCAGACTTGGCTTTAAATCAAGAGTTGTGTGTTCTAAAAGTCAAATCCCATAATCACGGTTTAGCTTTCATATCAACAGAAATTCTACCCCTAAATGTAATTAAATCATATGTAGTCCAGTTTGTCTGCAATGTAATTTTTCTTAGTTTCATTACTCATGCAATTCCTGCTTTTTGACTTCAGTTGTACCCAACCAGGTTTTACAGTATATCGATGTGAACCCAAATAGTACGTCTAGTCTAGTAGTAGGTCCCAAATAGTAATTGTCTTTGCATTGTGTAATAGTAGGCAGCACCAGTAGATCCAGGACCCGGTAGATCTATGACCCGGTAGATCTAGGACCCAGTCAATCCAGGACCCGGTAGATCCAGGACCAGGTAAATCCAGGATCCGGTAGATCCAGGACCCAGTAGATTCAGGACCCAGTAGATTCAGGACCCAGTAGATTGAGGACACGGTAGATCCAGGACATGGTAGATCTAGGACCCAGTCAATCCAGGACCTGGTAGATCCAGGACCTGGTAAATCCAGGACCCGGTAGATCCAGGACCCAGCAGATTCAGGACCCAGTAGATTCAGGACCCAGTAGATCGAGGACACGGTAGATCCAAGACACGGTAGATCTAGGACCCAGTAGATCCAGCACCCGGTCGATCCAGGACCCAGTAGATTCAAGACCCAGTCGATTCAGGACCCGGTAGATTCAGGACCCGGTAGATCCTGCCTCACCTGGTCTGCTGAACCTGCCTCATCACCCTGCCTGTAAACCACAACAATATGTAGCAGTACAGATTGTAAGTAAGTAAAACTTTATTTGTATAGCACCTTTCAAGACGAGTGTCACAAAGTGCTTCACAAGTTAAAACATAAAAGACATACATAGTGAAAATACAAGTTAAACACATAAGTTCATTACAAATTAAAATCATAAAACGATACAGTGACAGTACAGTCAACAACACACATTAGTAAAGATTGGAAGCCAAGACACTGAAGCCCTTCTAGATTGAGGTAGAAAAGTGATCCTTGTTCAGCCAGAATATGCAGGGGAACCGACCAGCCCCTATGTTGAAGTTTCCTGCTGCAGGAGTGAATGCAGGAGAGAACGTGAAAGCAGGAGTTCCACATTCACAGAGACACCAAGCCATACCCGACTGCCATGGTGAATATCCAGGATCCCGGGGGCAGGAAACTCTAGTTGGTGTGATTGCCAACCTCCCTGTACCCGTCTTGATCATGCATCCTGTTCGGACACTATTGGAACAGAGGTTCACGCCGTCTACGTCGAAGCGCAGCAGGGTGAAGACGGAGCAGAGGCGGAGCAAGGAGTACCAAGTCAGCGTACTCCAGAGCCATACCCGAGATGAGTGGGAGTGATCAGCAGGCCTCAGAAAATGAGATGGAGGAGCCAACTGTACAGAGAGTCTCTACAGAAACAGCTGAGGAGGGGCCTCACCAAGCCCCAGCGGCTCTCGAAGAGACTGAATCAAACAAAGTCTTCTCAGAGTTCTCCCTTTGTGTGGGCACGGACTCACCAGGTCAGTTGGCCACAGCCCAGCGGAATGACCCCATCCTGATACAAGCCCAGAGGGACGTCCAGGTGTCCAGGTCCAGGCATTTCAGTAAACAAAGATCTTTAAAGAATCATTAAATTAGGAGATGAATGTATCAATCAGCTGTTGGTACTGAAACCCTACATTTCTAAGGTTCTGTACCTGTAGCCCACCAGGGCTTAGAAACAACCTTTGAGAGAATCCAGATGAGATTCTACTGGCCAGGAGGCAAGTGAGCTGTGGAGGACTACTGTCGCCATTGTGCCGAGTGCCAGACCTCCGCTCCCAAAGCTCATCAGCGGAGCCTCATGTGTTACGACCGCCACTGTCTGTGGTCCAGAAGCGGTGCGTTTGGGCGGACGAGGCAGGAGGAGACTTCAATTACCCACATAGTGAACACGTACCCAAGTATTCTACTCTTCTGTTCTGTTACACATGTGAAGAATGTAGCCTGTGTCATCCTATCACTGCTATCCTGTTCTCATTTATAACCCTCTCTGTCATTCCAGCCCTGCCAAGTCTTGGTCTGACATCGCCATTGTCTGTGTCCTAGTCTCAGCTCCGCGTCATTGCAAGTTTCAATTCAGGTAGTATAGCACTCAAGTCAGGATTTTTGTTTTGTCAGTCTTTACAGCAGTTAGTGATAGGTACATGTAGTTTGTTAATTACTGTCGACCATCACAGCAGTTAGAGATAGGTAAGTTTTCAGGTTTCGTTTTTTTTTTTTTTGTGTTATCTCTGTTGGTGTAGGTAGATAGACAGATAGGGATTTTTTACTTATTAAACTCCCCCCGCCTGTTACTTACTGTGGTTCTAATAAACCTGTTGAACCGTTCCATTGCCTCTTGTCATGTTGGGTCCAATATTGAAAAGCCTGTCACCATGATCCCATCGCCAATCACCCCCTTCAGTGGCACATCCATGGACATTGTGGGCCCTCTACCAAAGAGGTATTCCTGCTATTCCCGATTGGTAATTGTGAATTAAATCCTTACTGACCAAGGTTCTTGTTTTGTGTCTAAGGTGATGAAAGATGTGCCAGAAACTCCAGGTGAAGCAGCTTCAGACATCGGTCTACCACCCCCAGACCGATGGACTGCTGGAGTGGTTCAACGGCACCCTTAAAAGCATGCTATGGAAAATGATAGAGAAAGATGGAAAGAGTTGGGACCAGTTGCTACCTTATGTGATGTTCTCCATCAGGGAAGTACCATAGAGCATTATGAGCATTATGAGCTTTGAACTGTCCTGGACCTGGCCAAAGAAGCATGGGAGCAGCTACCACACATGGACCAAATGCATCAGCACATGACGGATATGGCTGATGTCTGGGAGCACATGCAAAAGGCCCAGGAAGCCCAGGCCCGGGTGTACGACAGAGGAGCACAGGTACGAAAGTTTCAACTTGGGGAAAAAGTTTTGATACTGATCCCAAATAACGAGTGTAAATTCTTGACTAAGTGGCAGGATCAATATGAAGTGATGGAAAAGACAGGGCCAGTCAGCTATAGAGTGAGACAACTCGACCGATGCTAAAGCCAACAAATCTACCACGTTAATCTAATGAAAAAGTGGTATGATGAAGAGCACA
Source organism: Centroberyx affinis (assembly GCF_046629955.1). Classification (NCBI taxonomy): domain Eukaryota; kingdom Metazoa; phylum Chordata; class Actinopteri; order Beryciformes; family Berycidae; genus Centroberyx; species Centroberyx affinis. Next base: position 42,315 of record NW_027281268.1, read on the forward strand.
CTCCCCATTCCAGACCCCGTCCCTGTTGGCGAACAGCTCGCAATCCACCAGATACAGGACCTCCGAACTGACGACACAGTTTGGGGATGTGTTCTGACATATTGGGGCACATCAATGTCATCGAGCATGATATAGTGACCGAGCCGGGCAAGGTTGTACGCCAATGGCCCTACAGGATCCCAGAAGCCAGACGAACGGCAGTATGGAAAGAGGTACAAAAGATGTTAACAGTGAGGGTTCAGTGAGGGAGCAATCACACAGCGCCTGGTCCAGCACGAATGCAATGGTGCTGAAGCCAGATGGCTGTCCTCGTTTCTCCAATGACAAATTAACCAGGATGAGCAGCTCATTGACTCACTGTTTGAGTCTTCAGCCCGCATTCCTGCTGTCAAAACATCTGGCAAAATTGCAGACTCTGAGACTGCGACCCATACTCCGGACCTGGCCGACACTCTCCCCACGCTTGACCCAATCACAAATGGCCCGGCCGCAGAGGCATCCTCTCCTCCACTCGCCACAGACCCGACCGACACCATCTCCTGGCCGCAATGTGGACTGGCCCCGGAGGCATCCCCACCGCTACTCGCCACAGAAATGGCCTTCTGGCACAGCAAGGGTGCTAGGCCAAAAGTGTCCACTCCTGGTGAGCTGTGGTCGGACGTTGTCCGCTGTAGGGGCAGCGGAGGAAACAACAACCAATACAAGAGGAAACCCCAATACACTGCCCCGCCAGGACTGCAACTGGAAAACAGGGATAAAAATACTCAGTGAACCGGATCTAGTGACTGCTAATGCTAATGACGGCACTTCCATGCAAGGCATGCAGCCTAGTACTAGCCACAGAGCTAATGCTAATGCTCCGGCTACCCAAGCTACAACTAAAACTTTTCTGTTCACCAGGGCTTTTTAAGAAATTTAGGGCAACACTCATCTGCACTGGAATATTTATTCTTTTGTCTTTTATACTTTCTTTTTTCTTTTTACTTTTAAATGTGATTTTCACTTTTATCTTGATCTTTTTATCTTTTTTTTAATCTTTTTGCACTGTCTTTTTAAATGTGATTTTAATGCACTTTCACTTTTTATGCCTTCATTTTACTTTTATATATGTAAAGCACTTTGAATTGCCAATGTGTATGAATTCTGCTATATAAATAAACTTGCCTTGCCTTGCCTAACAAGATAACAAACAGGTCTCCTTATAACCAGGTTGTGGCAATGTGCGAACCTCCACGCATGCCTCCACGAAATTCGGAAAACAGAATTTAAATTCAGTCGTCTGCTGGAACAAATCTCATCACTTTCAATCTAAGTCATTTACACAAACACAAGATCTCAAGTCAAGACTTTAGAAACCTTTTCAAGTCATCAAAGTACAAGTCAGAGTCAAGTCCCAAATCACCAGAACCCAAGTCAAGTAAAGTCTCAAGTCTTCTCTTCATGCATCAACTCAAGTCTCAAGCAATTAAAACTATGACTCGAGTCCAAGTCATGTGACTCGAGTCCCCACCTCTGAGTCATCTGATAAAGGAATTGAAGTAACAGTGAAATTTAGCTGCTCTTCCTTTTGCTAAGGACCCCGAAACCTCCTCAATGACCCCCGGAGGTCCCAGCACCCCAGTTTGGGATCCACTGCTGTGTGTCTCTGTGGTTTCTGAGCTGCTGATCGACTCTGATGATGATCAGTAAACTCCAATGATCCCAATCCGTCTGTCTGGTTTCCTCTGTTCATATACACAGATACACAGTCTCCATATAGACTCTGTACATATCAGTCTGCATAAAGACTCTATACAAAGGTTTGGGTAATAACAGAATCTTGTAACAGTGTTACATATTCTACATATAAAAATGTCATAATAATAACTTCATTTTTCTAACGCCATTCATACACAGAATGCAACTCAAAGTGCTTTACATAAAATAAATGGACAAAATAAAAAATACAAGCAAAAGCAAGATAGAATTTGTTGAGTAAAGTGACATTAAAAGAGACGGAAAGATAAAAATAGGTAAGTAATTATAATACTCAGGTGCAGGCTGTTTGACTGTATTTTGTTAGGTTAGCTAAAAATAATCATGTATTCTGATTGCAGTTAGGTGATAAACATCAAGGACGAGATGACAGAGTTCAAACTGGATTCTTTTCACTGGAAACATTAGAAATGAGAAAATAAAGTGCAGAAACAAAGTAAAGTCAGATTCCTCTTCTCACTGTGAATGGATCCACAGTTTGTCAGTTTAGGTTGATCCAGTTTCTGCTGCTGATGGAGAGACACACAATCTGTTCTGTGATGGATGGATTTAAAATGGACTGAAGGACAAAACTGCAGGAGAGATGGACTGAAGGGAAAGTCACATGACTGACTTTAACTCTCTGGAATCGTCTCCCCCGACCAATCAGATCTGCTGAGTCTGTTGATTCGGCTCCTAAAAAAACATTTTTATAGACTGGCCTTCCTATGACTGGGCTATATGGGTCTGTTCTTCTTATTTGGTTATGTTTTGTGCGTAGTGTATATGTGTATGTATGTGTGTGTGTGTGTGTGTGATTATGTTATTTTAAGATGGCTTTTAAGAGTTTGTTCTTCTCTTAAAGTTTTTTTATGTCATTTATGTCTTTTGTTTTATTCTTTGTAAAGGATGTTTTTACTTTTAAAAAATACTCAAAAACAAGTCTACAAAAAAAACCAACTTAATTACAGTAACTGGTGTGAATGTAATTAGTTACTTCCACCCTTGTACATTACTATGACAGCTAGTCTGAAGCTGTATGAAATGTGTAGTTATGAGTATCAGAACTGAACAACTGTATTTTTCCAGACTCTTCCAGGACTTTTATTCAAGTTCCAAACTTTTCAAGAGCTGAAAATCATCTGATTAATTTTCTAGACTTTCCAGACTGCAGTGATCTGTTCCAAAGAAACAAGACAACAATGTACAGTATCTAATGTAATAAGTATAAAAATGAAATGTATACTACTACTACTACTACTGTACTGTTACTTTTACAACAACTACTACTACTACTACTATGATGATAATAATAAAGGAGCATTTAGGGTTATCAGGCTCCATTCTTTTATTCGCTTCACTGCAGAAGTCCGACACAAACTTCCATCGACACGTTTGACTTTATGCAGATTTCAATTTGTCTGGACATGAAAATCGTCCTTTCCCAGTGTTATATAAGTTTACATTAATAAAAACATAAACATATCATTGATATGTAGCCTACTTTTATTGTTGTCACTTTTTGTTGTTTTATTTTTTTTTTATTATGTACAACATATGTTAAAATTGTAGATAACTTTATTTGACTCAGATGTTCTTGTTTTAATAAAATAATGAATCAAAGTGTTTTCTTGGTGACAGAAAGTTTGATCTGAGCTGAGCGGATCCTTTGTTCTCCATCAGTTTGGTTTCAGCTCCTCTGCCCCAGCCCGGCTCTCTCCTCCGGTTGTTAGGCAGAACGAATCATGGCCTGACGTAAAAAAAATAAAAAAATAAAAAACGAAAAAATTGCTGCAGCAACCAGGAAGTGATATAGCCTCTCTCTCTCAGCCCTTTCATTCGGTTGCTAGGCAGGACTAGAGTATTTGATTTATATGAAATGTGTGAATGATTTAACCTGGCACTTTATTCTTTTTATATTCTGATCTTGTTGTTGAAGTGTTTTGATATCAATATATATAAGTTTTAAAGGGACGAAAAAGGCAGTCTTTTCTGACTTCTGAATTTCGCATGCTGCCATATTGTTTGTATAATTCCACATTAGAAATATAACATTTCACTGTGTTGCTATGGGCGAGTGGCAATAAAAAAAAGTGATTCATTCAGGTGCTGTGGTCATAATGTGAAAAAAATTTGAAAAATGTATGATAAATTTTATTATATTTTGCAAGACCTGCTCTGCGTTCAGCCCTGACAAAACGTAGCAAGCGTTTATTTAAACGGAAACGGTGGTGCGCTGAGCACCCTGTTGTGTTATGCAAGCGTTGAAACTACGGCAGCTGAGAAGGACATTCTTCTTTGCGTTCTTTTCTAAGAATTTTCGGAGCCTGATGAAATCGGTTTAAATTCGTGTTTAATTCTACAAAAAACGCTCTTACAGTCACTGCCCTTGCCGTCCAGAACAGCAGAGAACATCCCAATGGACTGAAGGGGTTTGTGGAAACTGTGCTTCCTCATTATATTGATCCAACATTTGCCTCATTTACATTTCAGGATGACAAGGCAAACATTTCAGGTGAAGGATAATCCACTTCTTACCTTCAGATTGTGTTACGATCTATATGAGCTAATTATTTTATTATGAGTATTAGGCCTATATCATTATTGCTGATCACTGTTGTTGTGATATGATATTGTAATATTTACCATTATATATTTAGAGGAGTAGAGTGGAGTAGAAAGGTTTATGAAAGTGTCTCTCCACATGGTTCATACAGCAAAAGATACAAACATGTCTTCTAGTTAGTTCAGTTGTTGCAGACACCAAGCTGCAGCGGACGCATTAGTAAAGGACTTTTGTTGGATCCATTGTGCGCACTGCCTTTTTAAATACAGCGGGGTTTATATACACGTGGCTGCTGATTGGCTAACAGCTCTGACACAC
>NW_027281269.1:0-30699 GCF_046629955.1 Centroberyx affinis
CGCATTTTAAATATTAGGTTATTCCCTGACTCCATTCACATCAAAACACTCAGTAAAGAAATAATCCTGCTCATCTGTATTCTTGTATTAATGTTTCACTGTGCGGGGCCATTCATAATGCTGTAATTGCCCGGGGCCTTAGACAGGCCCGTCCCGGAGCCACACAGAAAAACAACCAGGCGCAGGTCATTAAGTTTTAAGATTGTAAGAGATTATGAAGGTAATCATAGATTAATGTAATGAGCTGAGAGGAACTTCTAAATGAGGTGTGGGTGTGTGCGTGCGTGCGCATTTGTGCATACTTGAGCGCATTCACCCCCATTTAACTACTGCTAAATCTAATTCCAAAAAAGAACCATAACTGAACGTCTTCATCTTGTTCTGTGATAATGAACACACTCCAAGGGAGATGGGTAGAAGAGGTAGAAATTAAACTAAGAATGGAGGAGCCATAAAAAAAAAAAAGAGGAAAGAAAAAGCTGGCCCTGCAGCAAACTGGAACTTCTAGGATTGTGACTCCGCTGGGAATCTCTGTGCATCTCACCGTTGATGCAGCCTGTTTGTGATAGCAGGCCCTGTAGGCTGTGTGTGTGCACAAAGGAGGTGATTCCCATACGGAGGGGGATGAAATACACTTTTTCTGCCTTATGCAAATGCATTGTAATAGAGCACCGCTGCCTGGAAAATTAGAGCAACAGAGAGATACAAGCAAAGACAAAAGAGAAGAAAAAAATCTACAACTCCAAAGCTAAATGCCAAAGCTAAATAAACAAGTGTGGCTTGAAATGTGTAGTCGCCACAGACACATTAAATAAATATTAAAAAGGAGCTATAGTCACTAAAGGGATATTGAATGAGCTATAATCACTAACATTATATTAATGGTATTTGCCTCACAAAACACTCCTTCAAATAAAGAGTCACTCACTAACAAAAATTATAAATATAGCCACAAGCGGCCATTTGCGAGGTCCAAGCCCATGGGCCAGATGTACACAGATGCCTGAGATATCGCAATTTGCAAAATTGCTTGATGGTGGCACTATGGAGCACTACTTGCTCTAGCATAAAACTACGTTTAGGAATTATGCCTCACTTCCTGTTTGCCTGTCAACTTTGTTTTGCGTCATAGCAAAACAGTTTGGATTTTCAAAATGCTGTGACATAGCTGTAACCGAGGCAGTCAAAACAACAAAATTTCGAGGTGATTTGATAAAAATTGTGGGAAAAATGGCAAAAAAAAAAAATGTTTTGCATAATATAACATAATAAAACACAGGATAAGATGGTGGAAAAATTATCATGGTGGAAATTAAAACTAGTCTGTTAAAGGGATTTGTCTTAAGAATTCTGAAGAATAATAAAGTGATTCTACGCCATTCAGTTAAGGAGTTATTGGCTGAAAACGTAAAAATGTTGGCCAATCGGTGTAATTTTTTGTGCTTTTTGGGGCGGGGGCAAGTAGTTGGGGAGATCTGAAACCTACCCACCAACTTATGGTCTGTGAGCTTCAGATCTTTTTAAATGCAGAAAAAGAAGAGGAAGAAAAATCCTACCATAAACAATAGGGTTCCAGCACCTGTGGTGCTTGGAAACCTAATAATTTGATACTTCATTGATCTTTGTTTGAAAACTCTCCTTTCCCCCGCAGGATGTCAGCATACGTACGCACAGGACATTGGCCTTTCACGTCCCCAATCTTAGTTCAGAAGGTCCAGAAATAGAGGCACCCCTGGCCTTGGCTGTCTGCTTTACTCCTGCCTTCTGCACTTTCCACTGCACAGCCAGCCCTATCAGATGTCAGGACGCAGCCACCAGGCGTCAACTATGTGTGTGTGTGTGTGTGTGTGTGTGTGTGTGTGTGTGTGTGTGTGTGTGTGTGTGTGTGTGTGTGTGTGTGTGTGTAGGTGTGCGCGCATCTCAGATGTTTCTACAGGGCCAGTGGCGTGTTTGTGTGCGAGAGTAGACTCGGCAAGTTTCTCGTTGGGTAACATCTCAAAATGCAAGATAAAACCCTTGGGATAAACAAGGGGAAAGGGGAGGAGGGGTGTGTTTTGTATGTGCTATACCAGTCAGTTCAAGAAATGCTTCTTTGCTCTTTACATTTACTTGTGTGTGAGTGGTATCTACAGATATTTTGCCAAAGTAATAATGTTACCAGGAAATCAAATGCATTAAATAGACACAGACTCAATTTGGTCTCTTGTGGATCTGTGACAGATACATTCTTGACTCTGGTAAGGTTATAATGGCAAGCATCCATCCCAGTTACATTTTACATTTAGCCAACATTCTTATCCAGAGCGAGAACTAACTGAGTTGGTCACCCTGCCACCGCTGATGAGCTTACCTTCTTTCTGTCTCTCATTGAGCTCTTGCCTCGCACCATGATTTTGCATCCCGTCTCTGCTTCAAGCTGCTTGGCTGTGAGTCCACGAGGGCCAAGGATCCTCCCCACAAAGTTATACTGCGGAGAGAGAAAGAGAGAAAGGGGAAGAGATGAGTGAGTCTATAGAGTATAACTGAATATAGAGTATGGGAGATTAAGACATTTAAATTACCATTACAGAGAAGTACAGCGTTATTTCACATCAGGACCTCAGTGATTGAAATCAGACCACACTGGAGAGAGGCTTAATGAGCACTTAAAATTCCCTTCTATGAATCACGACGAATCAGAGTGCTTAAATCCAAAGCCTAAAGTTCTAGGCTATCTTGAACTGGCTCAATAAATGACAATATCTGCACAAAAACTACACACAACAAACCAAATCTACTACTACTGTGTGCACGTTATGACCTTTTCTTTCTGTCCTGGACAAAGAGAGAAAATAAGTGAATGGTAATTGTGTCCCCCAGCAGCCATGGTCCTTCCTCAAGTTCCTGGTGCTAAAACCTGCCTGACCTAGCTGGACTAGTCTTTATTACTGCCTTACATTGTGCAAAGCCTGCTGGGCTACAGAAAAAATGAAATCTTTCTTGAAGGGAAAATAGAAATGAAACTACAGGGAATTAGACTGGGGGAGGAATGGTGGGAAGGAAAGGAGGGAAAAAAAGGAGGGTAGAGGGTGTTAAGGGGGAGGTGAGTCGTGAGGTGAGGTACTCTGCTTGACACAATTTTCTTATCGAGGCCCCCTTTCACTGGTGAGTGGCTTTGCGGCTTTGTACCAAAAGGAAACGTATTTACCAACGTAATCCTCTCCACTTGAAACTGGCTTCCACCGGGATAAAGGGAAAATGTGTTGAAATAATCCAACACAATTTTCAGCCAAAATAAAAACAGAAGGAAAGGAGGAGAGAGGGGGAGAGGGGGAGCAGGGTGACGCATAAGAGGTAAACAAACCACCCGTGTTTAAACAGTACACGCAGCGGCTGGCAGAGAGCATGATGGGTAAAAGATCTATGACACCATTAAAATGGGATATTTATATGCATGCAAAAAAATTCCAAACCTGAAATATTCAAAAGCTCAATGGCACAGTGGAAAGCTTTCCTTGACAATCAGAGGCCTAACTGTTCGGCTCTAGAGTTGTTACAATGAACAGTGACACCGCTGCATTAAATTCTTAAACGCAGTCACATCTGCTTACACACTCCAACGCACCAATGCCTCTGCAAAATCCAAAAGGCCATCAGTGAAGTCACATCTAATTACAGAGGGATTACAAATCTAATATGATGTCGGTGTATTTCCCCTAAACAACGTAAACAAACACTAGAGAGGACAGTGGAAAACTCTGGGCTGTTGTTCTCTGTGTCCCTGTCACAGGGCTTGCCGGCATGCGTAGCCCATCTGTCTCTGGCTAAGGAAGACACACCCTGTAGCTGGAGAGGGGAGCTGGAGTCCCTGTGGAGGATAACAGCATGCTGTGTTTGTCTGTCGCAAGGCTACTGTCTGTTTGGTGAACTCTAATCACAAAACTGGTGCAGGGGCTATTTGAGGGAACGTGTGCGCCTACTGAAGGATGGTGGGGCACCTGTCCTCTGAGGTCACCCACCAACTCAGCATGCTGGCTGAGTTCTGATTCACTCACACACACACAGCCTCAAGGAATGAAGGAGAGAGCTGTCCGTCTGCATCAAAGTACCCGCTGCAGATGAAGGAGAACCCTAAGCTCTGGGCACTGCAGTGGTACTGTGGTACTCCGACACAACACACACACACACACACACACACACACACACACACACACAAGTCCAACCTGCTCAGCAGAAGCTATGGTGACAGGGTCCAGGGTGTTGTTACACAGCCTACCCTGCTAGCAAGTGTTTTGAAAGACATAGGACACACAAAATATACACCTACAAGCTTTTAAAAAAAAAAAGCCCCTAAATCCTCACCCTTATAAGTCCATGGAGACTGGACAGGTGACAGCTCCAATCAGCCAACCAGAGTGCAAGGCTGGGGCTACAGTATCTGCCATCAGTTCAAATCCAATCAGATTTACTCTGCACACTATGAATATATTAAACACAGGAGTTACTGAGCAAGCTCTAGACGTCAAAGTAACAAAAAGTATATCCGATTCAAATCTGAGGTGTTCACAATTTAGAAATTCTGTTATGAAAATAGCACTTAACATTTTACTCTCTCTGCACTTCTCTCCTCACTTTGTTGCTAATGCCATCTCTCCGTCTAACTGACAGTAGGAGGGTGTTCTCTCTGGACATGAATATGTTGATGATAATTGGGCTTGACAGTGAGCAGGGGCCTGATGGAGGGAAGTTCAGAAAGAGAGCGAGAGAGAGAAAGAGAGAGGCTGAGAGAGAGATGACGACAACAGTGCAGTGGCAAAAAGGGGGAACTTCTTGTTTTCAGCTGGCATAGTCATTATGAGCAAAACGGTTCAACGCTGCCACCACTTGTGGGGAAAAAAAAATTATAGTCTTTCCAGTCTGGAAGTGGACAAAATACTCTGAGAGGGCTGCTCAGGGACAAGAGGTCGGGGCTGGAGGTTACATGTGTATATAGCTTTGTAGTTTTGTGACCATCTCCCCCCATGGCATAAGAGCTTGTGGGTGCAGACCGGTGCGTGGGTGTCAGACATGTTTTTTGTTGTTGAGGGGCATGTGCACAAACACACACATACACAGAGGGCAGGGGCACGGCACAGAGCAAGCATCATGTCTGGCCAAGCTGCCACCGCAAGTCTCTCTCTCTCTCTCTCTCTCTCTCTCTCTCACACACACACTCTTCCCACTAAAGGAAAATTCCAAGACAAAGCCACATCAAATGTCTGGGTTTCTACTTCAAGCTTCTCACCATCACATTGGGCTACAGGCTGGAGATAAAAAAAAAAGAAAAAACACTGCCTCATCCTATAAAATCCTCTCATTTCTAACTGCAACACCACTCTAAATACCTAATAAAAAATAGCCTAAAATAATCTCCAGGTGGGAACTAAACTTGATTTTTAACTGTAGTGGTTGGCCTTCCCTGCCCCTTTGGCTTTCTGCTGTGTAGCGAGGGTTTGACATTCTTCGCGTGGACGTTGATATGCCGTTAAAAAGGGCGACCTCCATTTTAAGCCACTGGAATGTGGAGACAATGGAAAGCCAAGCGTTTGAGTTATCAGGAGGGTGCAGGGCCACTGAGCCTGCCAGGAACTCCACTCAGTAGAGCCAGAGGAGTAGGATGGATACAGTACCCTCCCTGCCAAATACAGCACCCGCTCTCTTCACCTCCCCTCGCTAAACTATCTCGCCTCCTCCGCACCTACTAAAAAACGCTAGCTTCCATTTTCTACACTCCTGCTGCTACACCACCTCCCCTGTCTCCTCTGACTGTGGTCCTAAAAAAGCCGTGTCTGGGGACCACCATGGCTCCTTGGTTGGGGGTGGCAGAGGCTTTGCACCCCCAGGAGTCACTAGAGATATGGAAATGAATTAAACTTCAACAGCCCATTTACTATTACCAATCAATACAATTAGACAAGGTATGTACTTAAAATTGTGGTGATTACGATCAATAGTTACAATCTCTCCACTGCTGGCTGTTCCTCCCACCACTAGACACAGAAAGCCCTTTGCCATTCTGTGTTAAATAACATCTAAAAATCAAAAATAAATAAATAAAAACTGCAACAAATATATATTTACCAGCTCTATTTAATCATCCACTCCTGCCAGCACCCATCTGGTGAACAGAATACATGCATAAACTATTTCTTTTGCTAACTCGGCAACTCTCGGCAGTCCCTTTCTCTCTCTGTATCTTTGCCCCCTTCTCCGATTCCCCCTGCTCATTTACAGCATTAGGAGATTAGAGGCACTGGGACCTTTGCTGGACGGACTCTCTTTCCCTTGCTCTCTCTCCCTCCATCTCATTTTTATCTTTCTCAAAGTTCTGCAAACTGACACACACACATACCGACACACATACATATATGTATGTATACAAACGCACACGCAAACACAGACAGAGACACACGCTCTCTCACACACAGCCCCCTTCAGGACAAGGGCTTACACTGACATTAAAGGGCCTTTGTTTAGCCCCCGTTATCGCTACTCCACAGGCGGGTTATGTTGTGTGCATATCTATGTGTACGCAAGTGTGTGTTTATGAGCGCACGCGCATGTGTGTGTGTGAAACCGGGATGTATGGAGTGAACTCTTGCAGACACCCTAAGCACCCAGAGGCTGACTGTCGTGTGTGTTTGTGTGTGTGTGCATTGTGGTTTGTGCCTGTGTGAACAAGCGGGAAACAACAGCAGTTCCAGCAACAATGCTCAAAGAAGCAGAACAATTGCGCCTGCGACGGGCGTTTGTTTGTGGCGGTGAGGAGACAGGAAATGAGATCATGACGAGGGCTCTGGCTGTGTGCGCGCGGGGCTTATCGAGGAGCGGGGCCGAGCCGGGAGGAGAATACCAATCACTTATTAGCCAGCCTGCCTGGGTTTATGGAAATGAGGAACATTTCATTCAGTGCTGTGTATCAAAGCAAGGTGGAAACTATGGTTACACCAGGCACCGCCATCTCTCTCTCTCTCTCTTTCTCCCCCCCCCAATCTTTTCGCTCCTCCTCTCGCTTTAACTCACTCCCCTCCTTTCCTCCCTGAAGTTCTGTTGTGCAACAACTCATACCAAAGTAATGGCTATGCGATCACAGTGAAACTCCCCTGTTCCTCATACCAAAGATGCCTTCCGTCTCATTTGACTCCAAGTTACTGAGAGACCTAGCAGAGGGCACGGAGTTGAACACTGCTCTTTGTTGCCGTAACCAACCTCCGTTCTCCTGCCTCACATCGTCCTCAAACTCCTTTGTACTGTATCCATTCATAGCTTCTTCTGGAAACTGAGCAGGCTTCCTTTTTGTCTCCCCGTCTGTGTACACAGCATCTTGTCTTCCCTCTTTTGCATATCCGTCATCCCTTTTCCCCTCTATCCCTGTTAAATTCCTCCCTCCCTCAGCGCACGGATCTCTCACAGAACAAATCAATGTTTCTCTCTGACTACACACAACCTCCCAAGCCACCGGCTGGCGGCCTGCCTTTCATCACTCATTCATCTGTGGGTTGAAATGTTTCATCATTCAATTAATCCATCTTGCTCACCTTCGCTACAGGGCCTGATCCCCACGACCCACACACACACACACACACAGCCTCTCTGCATACCATTTCCACACACTTTAAAGGATAGGATGGAAGGAATATGGAGAGGGGGAGGGGTAGGATGACTGGAGTTGAACCTATAGGAGATTGCATCCTTGGTCTACAGGGAGGGACAGAGGAGCAGAGGAGGCGAAGCTGGGGTGTCTGAGGAGTGAAATTAGACTTAGATTCCAACGGGTGACATTTTCGCCTCAAAGCCCTATAGACTTCAAAGCTCTCTATTCAGCACATCCAGCATTTAGCGCCTAATCCTTGGCTCCTTTGATAATTCTGTTTGGGTTTATTTTGGGGTTGCAGGCAGGGTGGAAATAGAGTGAGGAGGAGGGAGAAGACAGAGAGATGGAAAGCGTAAAGATTGAAGTTTGGATGATGGGAGTGAAGGGAGCACAGAGCAAAGTTCGTGAACTCTTAAATAAGCGAGTACCAAAAAGAGAAAAATATAAAGACTAGAGAGATGCTAAATAACATCCAGTCTCTCCCTCAGTGTTCATCCGAGCGTCAGTTAATCAGCATAAGTCAATAGGACGCTGCCCTCTGACAAGGCTGAGAGTGCTGTGGAATTATGCTAGCCATGCTGTGCTACCTTAGCTGCAGCCCTGTCATAGAGAGACAGATCAGACATTTAAATAAAACGTGCTAGATCTCCTATTTTGGGAAATATATAAAATTCACAAAGTGTGTGTGTGTCTGTTGACCTTAACATGAACTCAACAGCTCAAGTTTATATTCAGGCCCTGTCTAATGCTTGGCCCTGGTCAGAAAGCCCATTAGCGGGTTTTTACACCAGCTATTTTCAGAAAAATGGAACAACAGAGCAGACAAATGAAATGACAGTTTTTAAACACATGGCACTCATGATATTGGGTTGTGCCGGCCAAGCGAAGGGTGTGTATGTGTTGAGGAAAGTTAACAGTTGTGGACCTGCAAGAGCCAAGAGTGTGTTAACAGTGGAGGATGAGCAAGAGCCAAGAGTGTGTGCATGTGTGTTTGCGTCTATCTGTGTGCTTCGCAGTCTAACAGCAGCAGCGCCGTGAGGATGTGCTGGCAACAATGAGGAGTGACCACTATGTCGTTTTTAATCCACATCTCTTGCCCTGTGTGTGTGTGTGTGTGTGTTCACTACACCTCTGGTGCAGTCTTTGATCCCTCTGTGAGCAACCTGCTTACTCTGTCCTTCATTCTCTCTCTTCACCTCCCTCTCAGCTTAATGACTGCAGCGGCAGACAGGCCAAGGAGGCTGGATACACCATCCACTTACAGTATACAAGCACAAGTAGCTAATATGCAAGCAATCACTTGCATTAGTGCAGTTATGAATACGCATTTAACAGCTTATCCTGTCGCCCTTCGTCATGTTAACTAACTACAACAAATAGAATCTCCTCCGTTTAAATCATCATTGTAATTACCCTCCTCATCAAATAGCTAACTAGAATCCCGTCCGTTGATCAAATTATCATCATCACGCATGGCTGGCTAGCTAGAGATATCAAAATCCGCCTCTCCCAGGCTCTATGGGTGAGGTGAGGTAGGGTGTTGGGCGGTACATTTCAAGAGCTGGTAATGACTTAAGGGGGTCAGAAGGATATCAGGAGCTGGCATGATAAGTGATGACACCCTCATGGGAACGAGCTTAATGACTTTCCCTGCGCAGCGAACTGCCTGGTTTGGCCTGGCAATTTTACTGCAGTGAAACAGAAAAGATCCAGTATCACAAGGACATCCTGTCTGCTCAAACCACTAGAGCCTTCTTCTTTGTCCCTTACGGTGCAAGTGAAGCATCATGGGGCAATGGGGCAAGTTGCTCTCACCTCAGCTCTACTGTCATTCTATTTTGCGGTCTCATTCTTATCTCTGGTTCGTACCTTTTTTCTTTGGTCATTCTCTGGAATGACCCCCCCCCCCCCCCCCCACACACACACACACACACACACACACACACACAAACACAAACCCAGAGTGTGGTGAGGCATGCATCTTGCCAACCTGCCAGGAGGAGAAGTGTGTCTGCAGAAACTGCCATCCTAATTACTGTCCCTAGAACATGAGCATGCACAAACATACACACACAAACTGGAAATGACAGCACTACTCCATTTTTCATTATTCTACTCAGGCTCAGTCCCAGCGTTTCACCAGCCCTCTGTTATTCCTGCTGCTAGGCTGCTCCCTCTACTGACATACATTCATTCAGATTATGTGGTACATAGGCCTCCATAGCAGATTTTCACTAGGTTTCAGGCTCACTTTAGTCTTTGTTGCAGTGAGGGTCAAGTTGAGGGCAAACACTGCACAGACAGACACAGAGACACACACACAAACACACACAGTAAAAAAGCAAGCAGACATTTACCCATCTCATTAGTGCTGCTAGTGTTGAAGAACACATTTATTTAATCCTGATTTATCTTGGTTTTTTACTGCCTGAGTGACGGCGGCTGATGGAGACTGAATAAGCAAATATAAAATCTTAGCTTACTGAGCCAAGGCCAAACTGATGAGCACCTTTCTCCTACCTTTAATGTACTGATCAACAACAACAACATTAGCAGCCTCCAGCCTCTGACAACCAAGTGCATAGGGCCAATTTTGATCAATCACCCCGCTTTTCTGTTAAAGCAGACGAGTCATTTGCGATGCTCAATTGGAGTCATTTGGCTTCAAAAGGTGGGCTAATAACCAGCAAATGAAGACTTGACGAGGATCAAACATCTGTTCCTGTGAGGACCGGCAGCTCGGGCACCATAGAGACAGAAAGGGTGGGGTGGTGGGGGGAGGGTTGCTTTTAAAAGGATTCCATTACCGAGGTAAACAACTTAAAGTGCCATGACAACCACCTCAACACCAGACAGAAATTAACGCTCGAGAAAAACCAACAGCAGGGAATCTTTCACATAGAACCCAAGCTACAGGAACTAGAAAATGTGCTACATAATGGAAGCCAGTCTTCAATGACAAGAAATGTGGTTAAAAAGGATAAGATTACATTTACTGTACTTTTTTGTGCAGTACTTTTTCTATAGAGTTGTTATTCAGTGGGGTTTAACACATTATCAATCAAATAAAAATGTAAAAAAGGGGAAAAATGTGTTCCTGCAATCAACGTGCTTAGGAAGGGTGGAGTTTGAGTCGTGAGCTGTGTAGCAATGCTGTTTCACAGACCGATCTATACAAGAGACCCTTCTCTTCTCTCCGGCTTCTTCAAAGCCTCGTCCCGTCAGGCCTGTTTACCAGTTGCTCAACAGCTTACGTCTAACTGAGGGTCCCATTTCATAGAGTCAGCACAGCCAGGGCAGTGTGTGTGTGTGTGTGTGTGTGTGTGTGTGTGTGTGTGTGTGTGTGTGTGTGTGGGTTCAGTTCTGTGCATTTCTCACCAGCCGGTGACCTACCCACAATCCACCTGGGCTTTAAACAGTTGGCAAATACAAACCCACAGGGAATAAAGTAGAGAAAGAGACACACTTAAAAGACACGTCACACATCCTATCAGATGCCTGAAGGTCAACGGAAATGACATGCTGAGCTGTCAGTCAGCTGCCTATCAGTGTGTGTGTGCGCGCGCAACAGAGAGAGCCAGAGCCACAGATAGCATTTAATTGAAGGTTGAAGTTATCAGATGGCCCGCGACTCCGCTGTCAGTCAAAGATGCAGTCGCCACGGTGACGCTTCACGGTGCTCTGCACACTGATGACATCAGGAAATGGCTGACGTGAAGAACGGCGAGGGGCACCGGGCACACAGACAGACACACAGGCAGACAGACGGATAGAGATACAGGCGTAGACACACACACATTCACAGAGAGACACAGGGGCACTCAGACCTGAACACACAGGCCAACACAAGGACACACTTAAGGGAATTAGAGTAGGAGCGTGCTGGCAAGGCAAGTTATTTTGGTGGAATTGACATGCTGCACTGCATCCAGGCACAAAGACAATCTAATTATCTGCTAGTGAAACGGGGGGGGGGGGCACACACAGGTGAGAGGGAGAGAGAGAGAGAGAGAAAATGACAGCAAGAGTGTGACCTGGGCAGGTATATGGATATAGCAGGTAAGGGGTAATGTTGTGGCTATTACTGACAGAGGACAAAAAAATGTCAGGTGTCCCAAAATTAGTGAGGAAAGAAGGAAAAGATGGGGGAAAGGGTATAAATGAAGACAAATCTTCCGTGGCAACTGTGTCGATGCCAAGAACACAATGTGGAGACTTGGAGCATCGTTCCCCGCTTTCTTGGGAGCACCTAGTATTGCGTCAGTGAGACACACACACACACACACACGCACACACACACAGAGCATCCTCCCTCGACACATGTTGGGGGAAAAAAGATCTGGGAAATCAGGCGGAAATGTGAGAGGGGGGAAAATATTCCCCAGTCTAATAATCATCATTACAGTCTCCTCTCCTCTTAGCAGTGGGCAGATGGGGATAGGAAGTGACATTTTTCTTCCCTTCATCATTTCTTCCCTTTCTCTTTTCACTCTGATTCTACATCGTCTCACCCCCCTTCTCTCTCTCCATCTCTCTCTATTAAATGATTCCCCTCTCTCTGTGCTCCTTATAAAACTCAGTGAATCTAGTGATAGTTCACCCACTGCAAAGACAAGAGCTGTCAAACTGCAGAGCAGCAAAACAAGCTAAAATTTAGGTAGAATTCAGCTGAACACACAATAACAAATTTAATCTGCTACTGCCTACTGTTAACAGCAGTTCTGCATTACACACACACACACACACACAAAAGTTCCAAACAAGACCAATTTCTAAGAATAGAAGAGATTGGAATAGAGAAAATAACTCCTTGAAGACCTGCTGCAGATTTCCCCTGATTCCAATCAACACAGCTATATATATCAAAGCTATTTGGCCTTTTTCTCTTCTACTCCGGACTTAATGACCAAACTGTGTGTGTGTGTGTGTGTGTGTGCGCGTGCGTGTGTGCGTGCGTGTATGTATTAATGTGTGTACACAAAATAGTGAGAAACCGTCCATCTGGAATATGTGTCATTTTTGTGTCACTATGTTTCTGTATTTGTGTGTATGTGCACATCTATGAATGTGTGCATGTCTGTGTGTATCTGTGTGTGTTTGTGTCTGCTAAGGTCATCAGTGACTCATCTTGGCCACCAGGGGGAAGCCTAATTAATTTAGTAGCTTGCCAGGCAGCTCGTAAACACAATACTGAGTTACAGCCCTGCTCAGCACAGAGCAGCATAGCACACAGAGCAAGGGGAACACAGGGGTCATCTGAGGGTGTCGGCACATTTAATAGCGTGTGTGTGGGTGTCAGTCATTCCAGAAGGGTGTTTAAGGCCACAGGTGGCACCACTGTTCCATACCTTTTCACTGACCTGCCTCACTTTCCTATAAACTGATGTGATGTTTAGGCTAACATTGTTAGCAGAAAAACAACCCATCTACACACACACACACACACACACACAATCCAGTAATGGCTGACCCCCGACACTGAACAGATTCACACGCAGATACTATTCTACTACTAGTGAATATGTGCCTTTGCGTCATCTTAACATATTGGCTTCTTGTATTGTATAATGTAATGTGTGTCTATGTATTTTATCGTCATCATATATTGTCGTCTTAATTTATAGCCTAATGTGATGTAGATGTGCTTTGTCAAAGGTTAAACTGAGATTTATCGAGCTTCACTTAAGAGGGAAAGCATTTACCAATCAACATTTTTGTTGTCAACGTTAATTAAAAAAAAATGGATTAGTACAAAATAAGAGGAGGGAGGAAGGATTAGATAAACACATAAAAGCAAGAGATAATCAAGGCAAAATTGGAAAATGGGGATCACCACTGGAATGTGCCTTCTGTCCACTCAGCCTTAAAAACAAAAAAACATACACATCCCTGCAAATGTAAATGAATAGTTTTCATCAACAGCCAGTTGGTGGAAAGTCCAAGGACCTGAGGTCTTGGAACTGGAGCTGGGAGGTGAAGGACCGGGGCTGGGGTCGGTGGATTTAGCTGGCTTCCGGAGGCTGCGCCTGGCCTCTGTGGGCTGGCCAGAGCCGAGCTGAGCCGAGCCGAGCCAGTCCCTGGTGCCCTTTATCAATTCTGTCAGGGGGAAAATGCAATTCAAGCCTGGCTGGGCCCTTCCTTGCTCTACGCTGCCTCTTCTCCTTCGCCACCTCCCTCCATTCACCTCCTCTCCGCTAGCTGCTGGGATTACGAAGAGAAATGTTGCTGCTCAAGAGGTGACACAGCCGGTCGTGTGTGTGTGTGTGTGTGTGTGTGTGTGTGTGTGTGTGTGTGCGCGCGCGTGTGCGTGTGCGATGTCTGCCAAAGATTAGCGCGAGGACAGGAAGGTGGTTGACGGACCTACACACATGAACAGACAAATACACACACACACCACTGTACACATAATAGACATGCAATATCTCACTCATTCTCTATCCCCGTCTCTCTCTCATACACACACACACACACACACCTCACTGTCATCCTTTAGACAAGCCTTTCAGCCTTGCCTCTCCTATATCATCTCCTTCCTCCTCTGTCTCTACAGCCAGACCGACAGCTCTACTGTGCCTTACACTCTCTCAACTGCGTGTGTGTTTTAATTTGTCTAAAGCAGTGCCGTCTGCCCAGCCTCTTTGGCCGATGCCAGTGGTCAGTCGACCAGCTTTCCATATTTTTCATCCAAATATTTATGGAAAGGTAGTTTTCATGACTTTCCTCCTCTCACCTCACCTCCTCCCTCCCCTCTCAGCCCTAACCTACCGCTGAGTTGGCCAGTCAACAGCCCAACATGCCAACGTGTTTTCCTGTGGCTAGGCCCGATTTAGACTGGCGACTGATATAGCTTTGGCAGCAGTATATTGACGACTTGGTACGCATGCTATGAGTCAAGCAACCATTAATAAACAAACTGCCAAAATATAGTTGAGTTAGTCATAGTAAGGACAAGTAAAGAGCTGTGTGTCTACCAACCACAAATGACACAGGAAGAAAAGGGAGAGGGATGAAGAAAGAACTAGGGATGGAGTGCATGAGAAACTGAAAAGTGTTAAGTAGAGAGAAGGAAAAGGAGAAAGAAAGAGAGAGAGAAACAAAGAGGGAGTGTGCTGACAGATTGCTGAACCATCGGCAGCTGTCATTCCAGTGATGACACGTCACCCAGACACATGGCCAAAGGCAAAAAGACCAACTACACACACGTGTGTGTGTGTGTGTGTGTGTGTGTGTGTGTGTGTGTGTGTGTGTGTGTGTGTGTGTGTGTGTGTGTTATGGCTTCAACAGACAGGATTTTTGGATCCATTACAGTTGCTGATTTATCTGTCGATACAGACATTTTGCAAAAAAGTATCTTGTTTCTGCAAGGCTCCCTCAAAATCTTTAAAAGCATAATAGCAACAGGCAGAAATGTTATTGGCTGATTTTCTGCATTTTGGACACAAACAGCATACTTTTGTATTATATACGTACTACATTATAATTTTTATTTTATGTACCTCACAATTCTTTTCTTTATGTATTCATCATAATCTAGTAGCACTGATAATATTTGTGCATCAGCACCAGTGTAAATATTAGGCTGATCTTCCCTAGTATGCAAGAAAGAGAAAAAGAGAGAAAAAGAGATGTGTGTGTGTATGTGTGTGTGAGCCAGCTCCTTACGTCGGGGTACTCTTTGACAGGCACGAAGAGTTTCTCCTGCAGGTGGATGATGGGGCCCATGGGCTCAGGCAGCTCCAGGGGGTGTCTGTCCACCAGGCCGTTCACTGTGTCGTTGTACATGTCCTTACGCACTCTGTTGATCTCTGCAACACACATAAATATGTACACTGTGGTCAGCAACTGAATAACAGCAGGACAGGACAACTGTGCTAGTTTTTATTTTGTATTGGATATAGTAATTTGTCGTGTGGATTTTTGTAAAAGGCTCCATGTAGTTTCAATCTATATTGTAAAAACAAAAAAAAAATATCACTTTGAAATCCATCAGTAGTCTAAAGTATAGTTTGATTTGTTAAGTTTCCTCTAGCATATTGTAACTTTGTTTTAGAAAGTACTTCACAAATAACATTATCATTGCTATGCATGAATAATTCACATTACCTGCAGGAAATTGCAATTTTGCAGAATCAACTGTTCTGACTTACAATTATCAAAGCTGCAATTTTTCACCTTCACTTTTCCCCACAAATGCAGAACACACCACAAATTGTCATACATTTATCAGTAAAACCAAGGGGTTTTTGGTTGCAACAATCAATCATTGGAAACACTGAATGCGCAAAGCTGTGTGGTAAACATGACTCAATAATGTATGTTTACGTGTATGTGTTAGTAATAAGTTAAGCGTTGTAGTAGTAAGGGATTAAGGCCACCTTCCTCCCTCTGCCTGTTCTAATATAGCAGTCTGTATGAGCGGCTGGGGCAGGAGGGGAGAAGAGACGCAGGGAATCGCTCAGGCTCAGGTATATGCCTTCAGATCTGATCCCCCTGTCAGATAAAACTAATGGACCTCTCTCTCTCTCACACACACACACACACACTCTGGAAACAGAGACTTCCGTTGGAAAAAAAAAAATCCTACACTTACACACACATTCACCTCTAAATCATGCACATCCTACTCTGACTGTCTCTCTCTCTCTCCCTCTCACACACACACACACA
This sequence comes from Centroberyx affinis, assembly GCF_046629955.1. Classification (NCBI taxonomy): domain Eukaryota; kingdom Metazoa; phylum Chordata; class Actinopteri; order Beryciformes; family Berycidae; genus Centroberyx; species Centroberyx affinis. The sequence goes on from NW_027281269.1 coordinate 16,280, forward strand.
CACACGAGGAATGCAGTGCCATGGAGGTGGAGAGAAAGCGTCCATTCATCCAGCCCAGTGTGTGTGTGTGTCACAGTTTGATGAGGGTCGACGGCTGCAGTTGTAACACCCTTTAACACAGGACACACACACATTGGTCACGCTTCCCAACTTCCCACATTTGCCACCACTGCGCACACAGACATACAATCCCTGAACCAAAGAGCTAATCAGCAGTTATCAATGGATGGGAGAAACGCCAATCGAAAAGCGAAGACATCCAGGAATGCAAGGATGGAGGTTTATCAGTTTGACTGTGAAATAGCCGGAAGCAATTGGTGAGGCCTAGGGGAATGGTGTGTGTGTGTCTGTCTGTGTCTGTCTGTGTGTGTGGTTAGGCAGTATTTCCACCTCTCGGGCAGAATGGGAGCTCTATTTAAACTCTAGCTGGGGAACCCAACACTCCCCTATAGTCGCTCTCTGTAATGCATGCCTGACCTCAAAGCATGACCCCAACCCTGCAGCCCATTTGTAGGGCGGGTAGAAGCAAAGACAAATTTATCTAATTAGGCCTTACTGTGATTTTTGTCACCGTTTTATATAAAACTAATTATACACTTTGATAAAAAAAACATGACAATCTGGAGGCGCCTCAGTGGATTTAGGCATGGAATGTGCTCAAGGTAATTTCCTGTTTGAAAAAGTGTTTGCTCAGGGTCCCATGGTGATCACTTGATAGGTCTGTGATTGATGGGTCTCTGACACTGACAAACACACATACTCTCAAACATCTGGCTTGCAGCTGTCTGGATAACACCTGTGGGACACATCGGAACCATACAAGCAAGGAAGGAGACTCGGCCCAGAGCGACTCCCGCCCAAACCGCATGACCTCACCGCTCTGCGGTCCACGCAGATATTCCCAGTCCTCCTGTTACAACCCGGCTCAAGGAAGTAACAATGAGGGAGCCATACGCCAAAGTTAAAACAATGATTTATTAAGTAAATCCTAGGGGAAAACACAACACAAACTAAAAGAACAGAACAAAAGGTGTGCATAGGTGAACATGCGACACTGAATGGTCTGAAGGCTTTTAACGCCCAAGGAGTACACCGGGCCCAGGTGCAGTCAATCAGCAAGACACAACAAGGGCATCAGGGCAGGGGCAACATGACCGCCACCACGTTGTCCGTCCCTTTCATATGGCGAATGTTGAGGTTATGATATCAATGACAAGGCAGAGCAACTGGAGAATGCATATCGAAAGACTTACTGCCACAGATGACCAGACAAGCTACTCCCACCACAAAGAGAGATGATACTCAGTACAAAGACCAGCCAATAACAGATGACCAGTGCAGTACCCTACTTTTTAACATTAGGCATCAGGCTTCACCAAAGATTTGGGTTTGGAGTTTAGTTTCACTTTAACCACAATACAACCACAACAAGAAACCTAATCAAAAAGAAAAACCAAAAGGACCAAAACATGGCTACAGACTAGCCTACAGGGCACCCAGCAGACATGGCTTGGGCAGCCTACCCAAACGGAGTTTCCCCACTAGCTACCTAACCAGTAACTAGCTACAAACAACCCTCGTCTTCATGTGACTTCTTGTGTTGGGTATTTATGCACTAAAATCCTCTGGTGCGAGAAAAGCGTTCAGCAAGCCAAGCCGACAAGCATCTCGAGACCAGGGATATGCTCCCAAGACAACTGCTCCTTCCACGTTCGTCACAACACTACCAAAAGGGGAAACACTGCTATGCCTAACAGGGGAAATTAACAATAATGCTCCAAAACTTACCAGGCTAGGCTACCAAAACTAGTACTGCTAGTACACCAAGGCCATACAACACTTACCTACGTCCTCACCAACAAACATCTCCAGCACTGGCGGATACCAGAGATGGCTCTCCCCTCAAACACCACAAAACTACTGGCACATAGAAATGATACCAGGCAATCAGTGAAATGGGAATAACTCCCCAAGAACACTACCATTGCAGCGCAGCCTCTCACTAACCATGCTAGCAAAGGGACTGACAAAGTTAAACAAAACAAACCGAGTGCAAAACGAAGAGTACAAAATCTTAGGGCGAGCCCCCATATGTTACAGACATATGGATCCTGGACGAGCCCCCATATGTTACAACCCGGCTCAAGGAAGTAAGAATGAGGGAGCCATACGCCAAAGTAAAACTTAAAACAATGATTTATTAACTAAATCCTAGGGGAAAACAAACAACACAAACTAAAAGAACAGAACAAAAGGTGTGCATAGGTGAGAGAGAGAGACACTGAATGGTCTGAAGGCTTTTAAAGCCCAAGGAGTACACCGGGCCCAGGTGCACTCAATCGGCCTCAACAACGATCCCGCCTACCAGGCTCCTACAGGACAGACAAGACACACAGAGCAGCAGCCGGCAGAGCGGGAGGGTCGTCACACTCCTTAAACCATATGAACTCATGCTCACTGCATCTAGCCCAGAGTTAGTGGGAGGACAGATTACATCAGGCCCAACCACTGGCTTCAGGCCACATCCAGGCTTTGTGTACGAACAGAGGCTTGGCAGTGAGACGCTATACAGGGATGTGATCAGGATAGCACAAAACAGGGAGTAATGGGAGTGTTGGGAAACAGAACAAGTAATTACAAATTAATGTGTGCTGTGTGTCCAATGAACCTGAAATCCTGAATAAATAAATTTAAAAAACTGTGGCAGGGTGACCTAGCGGTTAGAGAGACTGTGTCGCAACAAAGTTCGTAGGTTCAATTTCTGGCAACAGCTGATGTGCAAATCCATCAGCAGCCTGCTAACTCATTGTTAGTCTTTCTGGCAAAAAAGAGCACCAGCTAAATACTTAAAATGTAAATGGCATACTGTAAAATGAAATGCACCCTTGACTATACATCTTAGTAGCTAAGTGGCTTCCTCTGTCTCTTCCAGCCAACGTTAATAAACACAGAAGAGTTATTTAACAGACCACTGGTGGGCTAAGCATGTGTGTAGGAGCCATCATGATGGGTAAAGAGGAACCGACATTCTGTAGGTTTCAAAATCAACTCGCTGCACCTGGCACACAGCGCAAATATATACACACATGCAAAGTCCAACGCGACCAAGCATATTCATCGTTCAGACTAAAGAATGAAAAGGGAGAAGTGCACGCACACGACAATACACCCCCACCCCTCCTCCTTCTCATTCTATTTCCTCCAGCTGAAATGCCACATTAACATAAGGGGGCCGTGCTGGGCCATCAGTGGAGACGTGTGGCATTTGACAACCTCTAATTTCAGTGCGGCAAGTCTTTTCTGAAGCGCTGCGCTCACCTAAAAATTACCCCCTGCCTTGCGCGACCGACAAAATCATTTGTCTAGCTGTCCACCCCAGCGAAAAAAAGACTGATTTGGTATGAAAGAGAGAAGGGAGGAAGACGGAGGATCACTATCTCACAAAGAACAGAAGGAGAGGAAAGACAACAAAATCAGTGTGTAAAGGAAAAGAGGTGGCCATCAACTGAGACCTCTGGCTTTAGCCTAGCCATACTCACATACACCTCAGATGGGGAAAAGTTGCGACTGGTGTGTGTGTGTGTGTGTGTGTGTGTGTGTGTGTGTGTGTGTGTGTGTGTGTGTGTGTGTGTGTGTGTGTGTGTGTGTGTGCTTGCTTAAGGGTTATATGAGGGGGCTGTGTGGGCAGTAACAGATCCCCTGTTACTCCCCCTTAGCCATCTCTCAGCTCACTGCTAGTGTGTCACCCAGGACCTGACTCAGCAAAATCCACACACACGGCACTTCGCTGTCGGGGCTGTCTATTTACCTGTGGGTGGGCTGTACACACACACACAGAGTTGGGCAGGGAGGATAATGTCTCCATTCAGCTCTTTACCCAGACATTTATCAGGAAGAAACAAACATCAACCTTGAGAGGTGGTCGGAGGACAGACTGGATGGAGTTAGGAAGAGAAAAAGAGACAAAACAAGAGAAATGATGGTCACAGTGCCGACGGAGAGGAAAGTCGTTTCTTGACTCCGTTTGACTCGAGCTGCTCTTCACTGTTTCCATGTAAGTTAAAACACATTTCATTTCATCCCTCCCCTCTCTTTCTGTTTCTCTCCATTTCTGCCCTTTTCTTCTCCAATCTGCGGTGAAAAAAAGAAAATGTCACAGTCCGTGGCTGCGGAGCCCTATCTGCCCTGTGAAAGCTCAGATAAAGAGAAGATTTCTCCTCATCTCCCCTCATCTTAACACAGGAAAACGATGAGAGGGGTGGGTGCCCGGAGGGAAGGATGAGGGAGAGGAGAATGAAAGGAAGGGAGGTTTGAGAGGTGGAGGAGTGAGGAATATGGGAGAGGAACTGGCTGTGGGTTGAGAGTCAAAAATCAAAGTGTGGTCAGATAGAGAGGCTGGCGTTCCTAGAGGAGTTGTCGACTTGCAGGTTGAAGCATTAAAGAGAGGTAAAGGATTAGAGAATGGAAGGGGAAGATGTATGGACACGGATGCTGTGATGTTGGGGTATGTGAGTACATCTTCAGGCATAAACATTTCTCAATACTGCTGTGACCAAGTGAACACTTCAAGACCCAAAACAAGATACAAGCCCATCATTACTGCAGATTCCAAACCCAACATGTTTAATAGTCAATGAAATGGTGCGAAAAACACGCTGAGGCTCATCAAACCTTGATAATGCAAATGTATCTAAATTAATGACATTCAAACGATCAATTTATTGACATCAGCTATGTGAAGAAGGACTCCATGAGTTGGGAGAAGCTGAAAAGTGGCATACCACACACACAAAATGTCTGCATACCTAGTACCCCTAACCTTAACTTCCCCCACTGCTGCCACTGGTTTCTAGCAGACTTATTTTCTCTGTCATGCCAACAGGCTCCAGGGGCAGCAGTACTGAGCAGTGTGAGATCAGACTTTCACCTACACATAGACCCCCACCGCTGGGTATGCCACAGGAAAACTAGGCCTAGGCTGGAGGGTAAGGTAGTAAAAATAGAGTCAGAAAAAGTGTGTGTGTGTGTGTGTGTGTGCAAGAGAGTAAGAGATAGGGGGGAGAGGAAGGAAAAAAAAAACAAGTGCATTACATGTGTGAGTGATCTTTGACAGAGTCTGCCTCTCTGAACACAGCACCGGGGGATAGGGAAGCTTTTTATTTATTTACTCAGCCTGATGCCAAAACATCATCAACTAGTAGCGGGACTAGCGAAGTACAAGCAAAGAGCGCGAGAGGTTGAGACAGGGAGAGAAAAGGCGTGAGAAGAAAGAATAGCCAAATGAGGGGAGAACATTTTCTTCAGCTGGGGCCCTCTGATCTAACATGATCTAATGAATGTAAACACAGTGTGAGGACAAACTTGGGGAATGGAGGGGAGGAGAGGGGAGATCAAAGGAGAAGTGAAGAGATAGAGGGGAGGGAGAGGGAGAGAGATGAAGGAGAGTCCAGAAGGAGCTAATGTAATCAGGTTTAAGACCGGCGAAGATCAGCTAGCTAGACCTATCCCACCAGAGAACGGGAACTAGCCCATTAAGAGGCCAAAAATAGCCGCGTTCCATAAGGACGCTTTAACTGCTTTGTCCTCACCCTGTAGCTCACAGCAAAACGTCCTCCTGACCATGCAGCGCACATCTGCCTGTACGTGTGTTGGTGAGTGAGAGAGCGAAAGAAATGTAATGGGTGAGTAATCAGTGTGATCAGCTTGCCTCAGTAAAGCAGCTTTAGATGCCTTGTGATGCCTGGTATTAGGCTGATAATACCTGGCACCTGAAACGGATGTAACACCAATTAAACTTAAAGCCAGAATGATCAAATGCTCGACTCTGCAGAAAGACTGAATGAGTCCTTCCAGTTTGAGAGTGTTTTAGGATCAAAACCCTGCAGTGTTCAAAATCATTCCATCTTTCCCTGCATGCAGACACGTGCGTGCGCCACACACACATGTATGATTGAAGCAGGTGAAAAAAAGAGGTAGGAAGCAGAGGTAAATTTAGACATTAAAAAAACAAAAAGCTGGAGGAAGGGCCCAACTAGGGCCATCACAGATGTAACTCCATATGCTGTTGCTGAGTGAGACAAGACTCAGCTGAGGTACAAGCCTTTCCACTTTAAAGCCGTGCACTTTAGTAATCACAAAGCCTGGCTAACCGTTGCAGGCGAACGGATTTGGGGCGTTTAATGCATTCCTTCCCTTTATTCACGCCACAGACGACTTTATCCAAGGCGACACTCTACTTCAACAGTTTGGGGGTTTGGCAGCCCAAGCATATGAAAGACGGGGGTTTCTTTTAAAGCGGAGAACAGGGGTATAGCGTGCGTTGGTAGGGGTGACTGAGCCATGAAAACGTATGCATTTCTAGGGCTTATCGTCGACTCGCAGCTGCCTCTCTCCCCTCTCTCTTCATGAGGGAAAAAATGTAGTTTCCTAACGCTTCTGTCTTATTTTTACTCTCTAATCTTTGATTTAACAGTAGGCCTACATTGCACATTCCTTTGATGTTCATGCGCAAACTATTCCAGTGCTGTTAATGAGTATGTTGTAATATCAGCCTAGTTAAGGATGGCGTATGTATTTGAACTCTTAAAGGGAAATACCAGCTTCAGGTTTGAAATATGCTGTCACAGTATAGCCTAGTTGTACCTGCATTAGTGAACATTCATGACAACATCCTGTAGCCAGAAGAAAGAGTTAATCTGCATATCATGCTAATGTGCCAAGAAAATCATCTGGAAAAGGTGACAGCACCAAAGAAATTTCTTGAGATCCGAGCACACTTTCTGATTCTGTTACATGTGAGTCTAACCATGAGTGTCTCCATTTGTCTTTTATATTTACTAGTACAGTGCCCAACAAACATGCCTGTTCGGAACGGGCCAATTGCTTTTGCTGCTTGCAGCTTTCTCGAGAACCGCTCATCCAAAAAACTTCACACTCGACACTGCACATCCTTGGGTCCCCAGCAATACACCCGCCAAGTGTGAAGTATATCGGACGAACGGTTCTTGAGATATGCGAAGGACACCCATACAGACTTGCTTTATAGTATGAGATATATTGACTGGACTGTCCTCTTACATAGTAAAAACATCTTCAGTTGAGTGATAGTCCTCTGGTATTTTTATGTGAGTTTTATGGGAGAGGTTAATAAAGAAATGAGGAGCACTATTCCATCCGAAACACAAGATATCCCTTTTGTTAAAAATAAAATTACCTGTAGTTTACACACACCAGTCTGTGGAAACATTATTTTCAAGCACAGTAAAGTACCAGATTTAAATGTAATACAATGTGTAGGTTTTATATATAATCTCATACAATAAATTAGAATTTTGTGCCATCAATCCTTTTATAATGCTTTCAAATGGTGGATCTCTCATTTTTCAAATTTAAAATATTTCTGAAATGTGCATCTCAGCGGTGCATCTCAACGGTGCTTCACAGCGACTCATCCACAGAGTTCCCCAAGCTTGACACAATGTGGATATAATTGCTGGCCCCCACACAGAGGGGTCTAAACGGCTGTAGAAAGAAATGACGATGCAGTTTGCTGGCAGCCAAAGGGAGAGATTTACGTTGTGTGTGAGGGATTCTCCTAAACCAGGCTGGGTAAAAAAGCTCCAGCGTCAGGTCTTTAAGTAGATAGGCCACTAAATAAACGACTGGCGTAACAAGGTTTCTGGATCCTCTCCTCCCTGCGCCAGGTAGACACACACACACACACACACACACACACACACTTACCCATCTCCTGGGTAAACAGTGAGCCAAGATGTAGAGGAAATACACTTCCATCCAAATTGGGAATGGATGGTCGATGCTTTCTACTACAAAAAAATGCTTGCACACACACTTGCACACAGTAACACATTCCCTGTCTGAGGCAAACACTAAAGCACACAAATTGGTGTGGGACAAAGAATAAGCCTGCCGGGTGTGTGTGTGTGCGCACACGTTTATATCCTAGCCAGCTACCTCCCCGAAAGCAGCAGTTCCGCTCTCTGATCGTCAATAATGAGCTGAAGCTGCCTGAGAACACACACACATGCAGACAGACAGACACACACAGACACAACAATCATCTTTGGTCCAACAATGCAGAGGAATGTGTGTGCCCTGACACAAATTAAAGCACATAAAATACACACATAAAAAACAAACACCTAACTGAACAACAAAACACACACACACACACACAGAGCTAATGAGCTTGTGTGTGTTTGCAGGCAAGGCTCTCCTGAGAGTGAGAACCCACAGAAATAACACTCCAGGAGGGAGGAGGAGAGAAAACTGCCTCAGAGAAAATCTGCTAAACAAATACACCAGGAAACAAGCAGGAAATAGTGCTATACCTCTCCTCCAGCTTGCTAACTAGCCACTGACTCATATTCAGTCAGATGCCTGGGGAGATAGAGGAAAAACAAGGATTACCTTAACACCCAGCCGCCCTTTCTTTCATATCAACCCACATTCTCCTTTGCCTCTTCCTGGTTGAACTATTTCACCATAATGATTTGTTCTTTGACTGCTCAGGAAAACATAGCTGCAGTATTGTAGCTTGTACTACGCCGAAATAGTTGGCAGTATTCCATCTTCTCTCTTTAAGCATAAAAGAATATTCCCAGTCTTCACCATTATTACAACTACGGATGCAACAAAAGCTTATGATACAAATGCATCATGGATTTGAAAAATATCTACTATTCAATAAATGACATTCAGAATGGTCTTTTCTCATTTTTTTAAGACCAGCAAGTCTGAGCTTGGGTCCTCACACTTCCAGTGAGGCCAGCTGAACTCACTACTGTGAAGATGCAGAAGACAGCGAGATGCAGCCAGCCTGGTTTCAGACCAGAAGCAGAACAGACACGCAGTGTGATTTACTCAAGCGAGTCGCTCAGGCGAAACTGAAATTGAGGACACTGTCAAGTTTTGATTCTGCTGTGCGGCAGCATTTTGGGTTTCAAATTAGGGAAGAAAACGGCTGCCTTGCCTAACAGGTAACACTAGCAACACACTGCACCCATGAAAAACTTCACTCACAGGTTAAATGTTAATGTTAAACGTTTGAGTCTTAAATAAGGCTTCAGAGGTCTTAACAAAATACATAGGCTAGCCGTTATTCGTTGTGCTACTGTTCCAGTGATTACTTTCCCTGGTTGCACAGATGTACACTTTAATGTTTTTTTCTTACTCTTCAGGCTTATTTGGAGATAAAATTGGTTTCAAATGTGAATTGAACTGGCATTAAAAAGGTCTTAAAAAGTCTTAAATTTAACCAACAAACCTGTAGTCACCCTGTTTATAGTTTACATTTTTTGTTTTCCCTCATAGGGAAAAAGTTATTTTTTCGGACAATTATCTTCCTTCAGATTTTGTTCAACATATCGTGAAAATATCATTCATGAGCTGAATGCCTCATTACAATTACGACTGAAACAATTAAGAGGGTGGAGTCACAGTTTACCACCTCCTCCGTTGTGACTGCACCCCTGAGAATATGTGTGCTAAAAGCAGAGAGTGTAGGTGTGATGATGGCCAAGAACAGCAATCACCGAAGTCATTAATCATAGCCGGTGGTGTATGCAGTGTTTTCTGGGGCTGCCGTTGCTGATGACTGCATGCAGAAGGAGAAGAAGTGCCAAACTGAATGTGGCTTTACGTGGCTGCTGGCAGCAATGGTGGCGCTGTGCTATTGGAACGTGTCATAGCCCGTTAGTGCGGTGATTAGACCAAGCAAACAGACAGTGCAGACTAGGGGAGAGGGACCGAGGGAACGTGAGAGTGGAGAGGAGGCAAGAAAGGAGGAGAGAGAACCAGAGGGAGGAGAGAGATACGGAGAGAGAAAGAGGGAAAGAGGAAGAGTGAGACGGGACGTGAGGAGGCTGAGTTAGGGCATGTTCCAGTCCAGAGATATTATTTCCTGTCCTGTTGAAAGCAAGATAATGAGCAGGGAAAAAAGCCAGGCAACAGAAAAGCTGTGTGATTATGGCTAAAATCATAATCCCAATTATTTTACTGGGGTATCCCAACTGACATAAAATGTTTCGATATTGCCTGTATGCCAATATCTCAGGCTTATTAATTGTGGAAACAAAAACTGCAATATACGACTACACAATTAATTGTGGAGCCATAGGCAATAGATCAATGGAAAGTAGAGAAAGGTCACTTTTTCAAAAGAAGAGACATTATAGATAAAAGTGTTGAACTAGTTATAGCTAGTCACCTTTGGCTCAACTATCAGGCCAAAAAAAAGGATCATTCCTAAAAGGTTGTAGTAAAAACCCTTCCTTTCCACCACCTCCTCATCATCATGCTATCCCAGCCTAGCAGTGAAAAGAGTGTTTCAGACAGTGCATCTGCAGAGCTATTAAGACCTCAGACTAAAATTAGAAAGAGGGATCATCACATTTGATGATGTGGAACTGCTTTATGGGGCTGTGTGCTGGTGGGGGGCACGCTGGCGGCTCAATGAGCCATGGGAGTGCCAGTTTCGTGCACACAGTGGGGTCCACCATAGAGTGAGGTGAAACTGGCAGGGAGGGCCGGCTCAATGCTGAACCATAATGGCCTCCTCTTAATGGCTGCCGCAGGGGGTCAACGTTCATTACTCTCTGCGTGGGGGGACTTTAGAAGGGATCCTGGGGTGAAACTTGTGAGTCCATGCACACCCACACACACTTACACTTCAGGGAGGCACCCCAGGGTGGGTGAGCAAGATGGAAAGCTACAGAAAGCGCGTTTTCGCCCTCTTTCTCTCACTCTAACACGCACACACCTCAAAAGCCATTCCCTAACAGACAGCATTGGGGAGCTAGAAGTGGTATAGCAGATTGCTCGTTTTTAGAGTAGTTTCATAGCACTGCTAATTATTCAGCCATCGCAAAAATTCAAATCCAGTGCAGCAGAAGCTAGAGCTCTGTGCTAATTCTTCCCCTCTCTCCTCGGTTCACCTTTTAAAGTAGCCCAATACCCTAGCTCAGCTGAAACAGCAATCCTAATGCACACAAATGCAGACTCAGGCTCCTTCTAAAATACCAAGCAAAGATAGGCTATTTTACTGCTGCTTTTGCCATCTAAAGGGGGAGCGATATGTAGCGTTAAATTGGAAGGCACAGCAATAGTCATTTAACAGGCTGGCTTTAAGAGGGAAGCCTCATGAGCTGAAAATGGCTTCACAAATTTGAAAGGATATACTTGTTCAGAGAAAAAATAGCTGGCTAAACTAGGCTACAATACCAGGAGAAAGCCCACCTTTCAGTTTCACAAGATATAGCCTGTGTCTGTGTGGCTACAAAGATGTCCCTGTGTATTAAAAAGGGATGCCAAGTTGTGACAGGCTCAGTCAAAACTGGTGTATTAATTAGTTTTAACACAAACACACACACACACACACACACACACACACACACAGAATGAACATGGGCATGCACACACACAAACAGATTGTTGGTTCTTCTGCATCTCGGGGGAACTCATTTCACAGACTTTACCTGCCAGTGAAATCAGACAGACAAACAAAAGCGGGACCTGAGCTGTGCTGCGCTACTCAAGACTCCCTCTCTCGCTTTGCTTTAACCCATTTACTCTACATTCAGATGTGCACACAGTACGTACACACACACACACACACACACACAGAAACACAAGCCATTTTATCCACTATGGCCCCGGGCATACTCCCACAAACGTGTGCACAGACATGCACAGACACACACTCAACAACAATGCAGGGGATGCTATGTAAAATGAAGCGCAGGATGCATGCTGTGATCTCACCAAGATGTGAGAATATGAGATAAGGAACGGGGAGAATAACAGGATGGAGAGTCAGGATGCAGGCTGATGGTGTGTGTGTGTGTGTGTGTGTGTGTTTGTTTGGGGGGGGGGGGGGGGGGTTGACTGGAGAGAGCAGTCCTTGGCCTCATTTTGTTTTTACTGTAGCCCTGGAACCATCCCCTGTGGCCTATGGGAAAGGGGGATGCCTTTCCGCTGCCCACTACCAGCAGGGGCCAGGGAAGAATGACACTTCCCGTCACTAGGCAGACTAGCTCTTGTTAGGATGTAAACAAAGACTTGTGTGTCAAAGGGGCCACATCAGTGGTAACGACAAGGGCAGCCACTACGACCACAAAGACAGGTGAAGTGATTGTATGTGTGTGTTTGTGGTGGCGGCGGTTCTGTAGACTACTATTCATGTTTTAAACACATTTCGACTCTCTCAACCCCTCCCCCCCCACAGACACACACACACACACACACACACACACACACACACCCCTCAGTCATGCAACAATGGCAGGAAAGGTCCAGCTGTCAGAGGAGGAAGCGAGGGAGGAAGGAAGGGCTCTCTGACGATCAACGTGACTGGAGACGATAACAAGTACTCCACTTCCTGTCCCGCCCTTGTAACCATGGAGACCACACTGCTCAACAGCCAATGAGGAGGACGGGAAAGAGGGAGGATAGTCAGTTAGATAAAGATATTCGACTTTATGTCTCTGCGTGATCTAGCCTATCCTCCATCTTTGTCGCCTGTGATCCAAAGGGAGCAGTCAACCATCCTTCCAAACACTTCCAAAATAATCTAGGTACACAGGACACAGCCTGGCCGGGCTTTCTGCGGGCTTGTAAGGCTTGCTTACAGGAAATTTAATGGTTAATACAAAGGGCATGAAATGGCCACTACAGATGAGAGATGTGACATCAAGTGAAAGCAGAGGATATTCAGGCTGTCATTCCCATCACAGTTAAACATTGTCAAATAGCAACCCAGAGAGAGGATAAGACAGGAGCTGTATTTTAACTGTAAATCTTAGGGAAATAAGGCAAAGCTCCTTATATCAACAGTGACTCTAGTGATTTTTGGCGAGGAACAGCTTGGAGCGACAGGAGTCAGTCACAAGTGCGGCGTTGAGAATGCCGTGCTCGACTAACAGATTGAAACATGGGCAATATCCATCTTCTTTTTATTTAATGTGTTTGGTAGGTGGGGGGAGTGAGAGAATGAGGAACAACCACATTCCTTTCCCACTCATTATCAGGAAATGAGGTCACTCAATGACAACAAGGAAGCATTGATGCCACAAAACAGAGTAGCAAACAGAGCGACAACTGCCTGCAACTATGTTATAATAGCAATTAATATCCTCAGTCCTGTGTTGTGTCAGAGACAAACACACACCGCCTTTCATCATCTGCCTGCAGAGCAATACGAAAATCACATGCTGGTCCGCAGCAAGTGAAGGACTTGAGACATGAACACAGGCAGACAAACAGGTTACATCACAGTGTCTATGTGTGTGTGTGTGTGTCAACTACTATTTGCTTCCCAGGCACAGGGCCTGCTGGGGCTTGTAGCTACCGTCTTAAGTTCCAGTCCAACAGCCACTCTGTCGCTGTCCCTGGGTGCGACAACATAGAGACTCGCACATCACAGCTGTTGTGTCTTTGTGCATTCTTTTCCTTTTCTTCACAGCCTGAGTTAACATTTTTCCAGGATCTGATTGTTGCCGCTTCAAACTCCTACCATTGGACAATACAAATTAGATGTATAAAAGTGTGTTAAATATCTGGATGGATTTTGATTGTTCTAGGCCAAGTATCCAGGAAGGGCTTGCGTGTGAACAAGTGGCTGGCCTGTAGTTCTTTGTCAAACTAGTACATACTGCCTCTCTATGAAGAACAAACAATTCTGGCACTGTTAGAAATGCTGAAATTGTTTCTCAATGGCTGGGACACCTCCAAATAGCGCGGTTGCTTGCCTTGAAGCAGAGACAATGAAAAGCGGAGACCAAGAACAGGCTCTCCAGGTCCTACTACTCCCCCCTCTGCCTGCAGATCATCGGAGGGGTTGATCTTTGGGTCTCTATTTGTTTGGTCTGCGTGTCTGCTCCTGGAGATCCCGTTGATTTGTTTTGTCTGCCTGGTCATGTTGAATGTGCAGTTTAGAGCTTTTAAAAAGCGGGAATGTTTGAGGGGCTGAAACAAGTGGGTCAGGATGTCATACACAGGCACAGACACAGAGAGGGAGAGACAGAGAGAGATAGAAAGAGAGAGAGAGACTCAACTGTCATTAACCAAGCTTCCACCCTACTTACGCCTTTAACCATTGATCTGCCTCAAAGCGCTTGGGTTTGAGGGCTTAGTGAGTCTATGGGTGCTATGTGTGTGCACATGATTGCTGCCAGCTTGTACGGGCATGTTTTTCTCTACCAACATACAAGCGAGTGCGTGGAGAAGCGAGTATCTGGTAGCGTCCTGACTGTGGAGAGACAGTGAGAGCTGGGCTGATGCAAACCGACAGGACGCGTTGCGGGCCTTTAATGTCACCACTGGTCCTCACATGAAAGAGGCGATGTAGCCCCGAGGCTGGATTTTTGCCACACATACTCACATACACATGCACACACGAGGAG